>NW_027169657.1:75000-225146 GCF_036898095.1 Palaemon carinicauda | reverse complement strand
ACTAACCATGCTAATGGACACGACCCTCTTGGCATGAGTGCAATAGAAGAATAATCTTGTTTCTGTACAAACACCGGTCAAAATTTATGGTTGTGGTGTCCAGGTGGTAGCGTCCTCGCCTGGTGATTGCCAGCTTGGGGTTCGAGTCTCCTCAAACTAGTTAGTTCCTTTGGTCGCTGCAACCTCACCATTCTTGTGAGCCAAGGATGGGGGCTTTGGAGGAGCCTATAGGGCTATCTGCCAAATCATCAGCTGCCATTGCCTGGCCTTCCTTGGTCCTAGCTTGGGTGCTGATCATGTGATATGGTTAGTCTCTAGGCCATTGTCCTGCTTGATAAGACAATGTCACTCTCCCTTGCCTCTGCCATTCATGAGTGGCATTTAAACATTTAATCCTGTGCAGTTTGTTGAAAAATTACCAACTATCTCCAGCAACATCTTCCTGTCTTTTGAAGAACATCCCAGCTCTTCCAGCACCTACAATAAGAATGACTTCAGCCATTATGCAGGTTCTTGCTTGTTCTAGCAATCTTTTATGATTCTGACCTTTCCTCAAAGCCTTCACCCAGGACATCTTTTGTTTCAGACAAGTGATCACCAGTGCTCACACTGGCCTATCAAAGGAGGACTTGACCCAATTGAGGGTACCTACAGTATTTGTTCTCTCACCGGAATCAATGCTTACACTAAGACAAGCTGCTAATGGGTTATTACCTGATAATTTTACCTCTCCTTAATCTACCTTTCTCTTTCTGTCACCTATGAATGATCCATGGAATAACCTATCAGAAAGGTGGGCGTTTGTCGTTATGGTCACCAACAAACATACGTGAAGTGGTAACTTCAGGCATACCTGTTTGACCCTTAGAAGTGCTTTAAGTATTGCTTAATTTGCTATACCAAACCTACATCCGGGGGTGCATTGCTCTCGCTCCCAATAGCTATTTGAACATTTTATCATTAATGAAGTTTATTAAATTTATTTTAGATACTATAAGCAAACCTATTAATCAAAGTACATTCCCTGCACTCATTTAATTCCAAAATTGGGCACAAAGGGAGAGGCTTAGAACAAGATTATTAAGTGGAGAAGAGGCATTAGTTGGTCCAACCATGCAACCCTACCACAATGCATAAGGCATTTCATGATTACTGGGTTTGAACATGGAAATGTTTATACATCACAAAAACAGCTTTCTACACAAATACAAACAATTTTCCTTTAATAGTTTGATTTGGCAAAGCTGGAATAGGCCGTCTAAACTTTGAAAAACAGAGTGGTTGTTTTTGTTGGGGGTAGGCCCCACTCACTCGACAGTCAGTCGTGCAGCCTCCACTTTGATTTCTGCCTAAGTGCAGTACAGATGTACTTCTATTCTGCCTCATAATCTGGTTGTTTTAATATTTTACTTTTCTTTTAGATTGAATAAATGTGCTAATAGTTAATCATGTTTGAGGGATATAAACAGAAGACAAGGATATGCTGCTGTTTTCCTGATAAACTATATTGTTGACTGTTTTCTGTTTTTTGTTATACTTGCTCCTGTCGGCCGGTATGTCTGTTGCTAGTGTGGCCCTTTGACGATGACAATAATATTATCCTAAGGAAGTTGGCATTAGGTAAACATCATTATTGCTCCTTTGGAGGAAGAGGTTTTCCTGCTTACAGTGTCTTTCCGACCTTAGAAAGGTGCTACGAGCATATAGGCTGGTAGTGCTGTCTCTTCGTAGTCTTCTGCAGCAGCTTCTACCGTGGGAGCACCGTCTTCTAGAAGAAGAACAAGCATAAGACATCACTGATAGGAGTCGCATATGCAAGAACTCCCGCCAATCTCTCCACTGCGAGGTGAGGGAGGGACTGTTAAGTAATGAGAACCAACTCTTCCCAGGGAAGTGTCTCTGAATATGGTACAGGTGCTCAAGCGCCTGTTCCAAGTGCTTTGTCTAATGCAGGACCAAGAACGAGTACAGTCGGTCGGGATTAAGAGCGCCACCCTTCTTCCATCGTTTCTGGAATAATCTCTTTCAGGAAAGAGAGAGAAGCAGCGCATGTTGAAAGCATTCTCACACTGGGAAGAAGTATTGGCAAGTGTTGCTCCCGTTATCGGTATGCAGTCTCGTACCAGGAGGAAAGCAAATTGAAAAGTGTCCCACACAGTTCAGAAGTATCATCCCATACTGCTCCTGCTACCTGCACGGGATTGAGCGTGAAAGCAAGCATTGAAATGAAAAGCTCCCCTCTTCCACCTTTCCTGGATGATGACCCCCTTGGAAGAGAGAAGCAAACCAGGAAGTATTGGCACATGATGGGATTAAACATGCAGGAAAGAGAGAGACAAGCAGTGCATGTTGAAAACTAACACTAGGAAGAAGTACAGTATTGGCAATCGGTGCTCTCAGTCTTCAGTCAAATGAGTGCCCAAAGATGATGTCGCCGTGTAAGTCCAAAAAGAAAGATCCAGCAGATTTTAGTGTGAGTTGGGGGCGACCACAGTGCTTATCGAGATGTCCCGTGATCAACACTTCAGTGGCACTCGGGAGTCCAAATCTCGCTTCATGTTGGTGGTCAGTTCTTGCTCTGGGCTTTAGTTGTGATCGATTCCTAGATCTATGGTCTCAGAAACTCTTTACACTTCAACAAATCACACAAGAACCACCCCCACCTTCTCAATTCAACATCTGAGGTAATACATACTGTCCCAGAGGAGGCAGGCCCATCTTCTCAGCACAGCGTTGAAAGTAGGGAACTTGGTGGAAAGACTCAAGCACAAGGGCACATGGTTCTTGGCCATGAAGTCTGCTATCACAAAAGACTATTCCATGGCTAGCCTCCACGCAACTTCGTAGATCAACCACTTGTCAGGGCAGCTGTATACTTTGCTATGAACCAAGATTTGGCAAATCCAGAAATGGTGACGTATATAGACTCCAAGTTCTCTTTGCAAATGCTGTAGCGACCTTGGCTCAAAAGCCATCTGACCAATGGGACACTGGGTTCTGAAGGAACACCCCAGTGCTGAAGTCTGCAGCCCTCTTCTCACTGAAAGATCTAAAAGTTGTGCTAACCGTCATATGGCACGGCTTAACCTCCACCCATCGGCAGATGTAACCACCTCGATAAAAAGTTTGAACGGCCATTTCCAGCTTCGCAATACAGTAATTATATTCCTATCAAAGGGGACAGGTTTATATAGTTAGGAAATATACAAATTTGTGATTTTAGGTATCTTTCAGATGATACATTTGTGACTTGTTTTTTTGCAATGTACAATAATACTGTAGAAATGTAAACTCCTTGGCATTTTAAAAATAATATAACAAACCAAGTGTTCCAAGTATTTACTAAATACTTTTAAAAGTATAAATATTTTTTGTTACAGTTTAAAAATAAAATATAACATACTGTACATATAAATATCATACCTTTATTTTGACCTGCACTGGCATGTAATTAACAGACTTTTTCAATACATTAAAAAAAGTTATATTTACAATAATAGTCTTATTGCTAGGTAAGGTTTTTAAATAAAATATGACCACCAAAGAAATGACGTTTTACATATAGAAATATAAATTAAAGTTGCATCAAGCTGCTGTGATATCATAACAAGAGCCTTAGGTTTAATTTTTAATTAAAAGTTAAAATATACATCGCTTTTGTAGGAGACATAAGGCACTTTAATTATGATTATAATACCTGACTTGAATTCTCTTAACTGTGTAGAGGAAATCCTCAGCTCTTAATGGTCATGTATATTTGACATCACTAATTTGATGAAAAATCGCTTTAAATTAGGGCAGCTCTGATTTTTTTTTTATTTTACCTCTAATGGAAACATGTTTTGGCAGTTGAAATTTGAAATAAGATTTTATTATCAAGAAATTTTGAAGTAAAAGCAGAAAAATTGTATCCATTTTAACTGGTAGAAATCAAATGAAGTACAGTATATTTTTAAATGTCCCATTTATAAAAGAATTGTAATTGAATTATTTTAAAATTGCTGTCATTAAATAAATCCGGTATCTAAATACAGTATCCTTATTACTGTATTCTGCGGAAAGCTGTGATTAATCAAATACCTAATAATGATCAATACCAAGTGAGAATCCAAGTCATGTACCATTAAGTGATTGAATTATTGTGTCTTCTACTTTTAACTAAATCAATTTGTACCTAAGTAATAATAGTTTTTTCAACATGAAGAAAAATTCAATGATAAATAAAATTAAATGTCAAAAAATATATGATTAACATTAAAATTAACCTTTGGCCACTTTGCTTTACTTAAACCACAAATTTTCATAATTCAAATCCCTACAGCTATTTACAAAACTAAACCTGACATGTTATGTACTTCAGAGATAACTTGGAGTATAAAGTGCTTACCACAGTCACTTAAACAAAACACAAGGGCTGATGAAAATGAAAGATTATCTCCAAAAGAATATAAAACTTATTAGAAGGAGGCACATCAAATCTAGTAATTAACCCTTTTACCCCCAATGGACGTACTGGTACGTTTCTCGAAACTCATCCCTTTACCACCATGGATGTACCGATACGTCCTTGCGAAAAACTGCTATTTACATTTTTTTTCATATTTTTGATAACTTTATGAGAAACTTCAGGTATTTTGCAAAAGAATGAGACCAACCTGACCTCTCTATGACAAAAAGTAAGGCTGTTAGAGCAATTTAAAAAAATATATTGCAAAATGTGCTTGAAAAAGAAAATGCCTGGGTGGTTAAGGGTTGGAAAGTTCCAAATAGCTTGGGGTAAAAGGGGATAACTAGACTTGACATACCAACAGGTAAAATGCGACATTTAAAAAAGAAAAAGGCAAATCCCTGGACATAACGTTTTAACTGTACGGTACTAAGAGTCGGCCTGAACATCTACATTATTTACATGCGGTTCATATGGGATTCAGGAATTGTTTTTCAGACATAAAACTAAATTTGATAAGAACTTAAGTGAGCTTTCAAAACTGATTAACTCTAACCATTAAAAATACTTAATAATCCTACATATGAAATAAGCGAAAAAAAAAAATTCTGGTAATTAAGTCATCAGACAGATGAAGACAAAGAAATGAAAGACCTCTTAAACTGTTGAGGAACTTGAAAGGAAGGCCACTTTAAAGGTTCTTGATTCTAACATGACAAGGCACCAGATTGAATTGGTACTCAGAGGCTAAGTTAAGGACACTTTATGGATATATTTGCATTTGTGCCATATTTACATATGGAACAAAAACAGCAAATTGATCTGTTTACAAAATCACTTCATTTCGTAAGCAAAGAATAAAACTTTGTACCTGACATAGAATTTGCAAAACACGATTCTTCCTAAGCTTCTGTTCTGGAATGCACTTTTTATGTTATAAAATATACTGGCTCATAAGCTCCTTCAAGTTAAATGCATAGATGAATAGAAAACATAACTTAGGAACATGGAGACAATTATAAATTATCGCATACCACTAAGACCTATCAATCATATAAACTTTTAAAAAATCATACGTAAAATATTAAAGCAGTTCATAATACTGCCCTGACAATTTGCATTTCGACATTCATTCTTCACATAACATTCTATTTTAATATCCAATATATTTTTTACAAAAAATATATCTAGCTTTTGTCCCTCACGTATATCTTTAACTATATATATTTATATTGAGGTATAATACACAAAAATTCTCTTACTGGACTATACCCTATCGCTGTTTTTCTCACAGCAATTTAACCTGTACCTTAAAAGGAATGTCAAAAGATATGCAAAGGAATACAGTACTTTGAAAGTGAACTTCAAGATATAATTTTAATTTACAGAGTAAAAGGATATTTTAAAAAGGACTAAAAGATCTCATTGAAAGTATTTAAAGCTTAGTACTTTGAAAGTGAACTTCAAGATATAATTTTAATTTACAGAGTAAAAGGATATTTTAAAAAGGACTAAAAGATCTCATTGAAATAAAGTATTTAAAGCTTAGTACTTAAGCTTTGCATGGGATTGTACTCTTAAATAAAAGTTTGAAGATTGTCTACAATAATGAGATCTAACGGGAATAAATCTCTTTTTAACCATTCATTCCATATGATTACTATTTTACGGCACAAAAATAAACTTACTAATCCTCAGATTATGCAATAATCATCAAAGGATAAAAATTAATTTTTCACATCGGTAACTATCATCAATAAAATCCTGATATTTAAAACAAACTATAAAATCTTTCTCCCTCTTAAAATTCATAAAATTTAAAGCCACTAACACGATAAAAACCTAAATGGTACCGTCTCACGGAGGACAAGACCATCCGCTAATTGACGAGGATGTAATAACCCGATTTTACAATTCCATCACATCCATGGAAAGAAGCTTTCTTTATGCCTTTAATATTGTTCAAAAGACATGCTTTGATTACACTAAGAGTCGAGTAAACACCTGCAAAGAAATAAACATTGTAAGTTCATAACAAAATGGAATAGGAAGGTACAATTCAACTTCAGAATCTGGTTAAAATTAACTGATTGCCAAACTGTCTTATTCAACTTGAAGATGTTGAGCAAAGTGTGATCAAAGAAACTACAGTACTGTACAGCAAATGTTTTTGGTTCTATATATTTATGGCTCGATCTAAAAAATTATTCTTTTGCTTTAGTATGCGATCTCGATATTTCTAATAGGTTAAAAAAAAAAAAAACGATAGAAAATCTCATGGTTCTTCGCTCATGAAAAAATAAAAACATCAAGCTCCATATGTACTAGCAAGCGGTTATGTTGAGCTACACACATTAATATCAATGATTGATTATTTTCTTAGATAATTATTCCCCGGTATATATTTTATTTAGAAAATCTAATGGTTCTTGCTTCTCCGTGAAGTGAAATGAGATCGCTACTATTAGGTGAGATCGCATACCGAAGCAAAAGCACGACTTTGAGGTTGCATACCAAAACAGCACAGAGTTTTCTATAAAAACTATATCTAGTCAGTTAATAAAAAGAAATAGAAAACTGAATTAAATTTATACTTTATCATGACTAGAAAAGGAAATTATACAACCTACTTATTGATTACTATTATAACTGATTCTCGTATCAAGACAAATCTACTTACTCGGTATCATCTTTTCTCTGGTGTCGTGCTTTAGCCGAGAGATTCAAGTTTCCACCTTTAGCCGAATCTGACACCCAGATAACTACAGTTGCGAATAAGGCAACTAAGGGAGGGAAAAGACGAAGACATCCCACATTAAGATATATATTAAACCTTATAAGCAAAGCGTAGCTTTCATACCTGGCAGACTACTGTATCCACACTAAAAAAAAAATTAATATAACATCTGTGACTATTTCTCATGACTCATTACTGATATTATTACCTTATAGTAAAGCATAACTTAAGAGCTATTGGCACAACGTTTCACACAAATTGTGCTCATAGTGCGAGCAGATTTCAATGGAACAGGTCGAAAAGGTACTAGCTTGACAAGTAAGCTTCCACAGAATAGAATACCCATGTGTGAAAAGCAAGATATAAAGCAACGAAAAGCATATAAAAATTTAAGTACTGTACTGTACTGTGATTGATGAAAATAAACCGAGGAGTAAGTACTGTAGCTAAAATACAACCAGAGATTTATATCCGATGCTATTTCTCGTACAATTGTTATTATCCTTCTTTCAAATAGGCTTTGCTCACAAGAGACACTATTGTGCTGTATAAGGATAATGTGATGAAAGCATGGCCAGGATGTTGTGAAATTTTCCCTTTCTGCTCTTTAGGACAAAATACCGAGTAATACAAAACTTCCTTGTCTTATAAATCAAAGCTTACCAACATAAAACCCCTGACGCTATTTCTCGTACAATTGTTATTAAATTATCCTTCTTTCAAATAGGCTTTGCCCACAAGTGACACTATTGTGCTGTATAAGGATAATGTGATGAAGTATGGCTAGAATGCTGTGAAATTTTCACTTGCTGCTCTTCAAGACAAAATTCAGAGCAATAAAAAACGTCCCTGTCTTCTAAATCAAAGCTTACCAACATAAAACCTTTGAATCTTAGAGAATATATATGAAGGGCTTCTATTGTATCTCATGAGACACCCATAACATAGAATTAAGTAGTGTTCAATGATCAATTTAATTATTCAATTATTTTAATAGCATCTAGTATGGCCATCAATTTGAGACTACACTAGTATAATCAGGTAACGAGAGATACTAAATTATCTTCAATCACTTTGGAATTGACTTTGCATATTGTATAACCGAGATCTTTGCAACAAATATGAAGTCTTTCTTGACTATAGTAATCTATGGAAAATTTGGCTTTAAATAGTTACAACATCCTTGTCGTAAAGTACAAAATGTCTTTACCTCCCAATCGGTTGAAACTCAGATTGTTGGAGAACGGATGGTTTTTTTCTGAGTTTTCCAAGTGTTTTGTGTTGCAAGGCTTGACCTAGTTGTTAAGTGTATGTTTTTTTTTAGTGCAGATTTTGGCTAAATTATTTTTGTGTTTAGATTTTCAAAAGGATTTTGACAAAGTCCCTCCTATAAAATTAATGGTTAAAATTAGAGGCCTAGGCATCGGTGATGAGCTACCTGAATGAATCAAAGATTGACATCCTTATTGCAAGAGTTACTAAATCATCATTTTCAAGAAAAAAAATTTCTAGTCCTTACAAAGAAATACATTAAATTAAAGAAAGCTTGAAGCATCCTATCACAGTACCATAAAGGGATGAGGAAAAGTTGCATTGAAAAATTGTGTTGAAGGATTCTTACCGAATTATTTAATTTAATATTTGGAAAATTAATTTTTTTTCTACCTTCATTCATCTCAATTTTTTAATTATATAGAAAAAAGTGGATGCAACATTGACCTGTAAATATCACCTGGTTCCTTATTTAATTTTGCCAAATACCTACAGATAAAATAGTTAACATTCATAATTCTGCATTGTTGAACTATTTACGATGCTGATCTCTATGTTTTCTCCTAAAATCTTAGTATTCCTAATCTATCATTATATTTGATCAGTATAGCGTGAGGTAGATGATGGATGGAGAAGTACAGTATTGAATTAAAAGCCCAAGATAGAGACAACTGGCGAAATCTGACCGAGGCCCTTCGCGTAAATAGGCATAAGTGGAGATGATGATGATAGAAAAATGATATTTTAATTATAAAATAAATTTTTGAATATACTTACCCGGTGAATATATAATAGCTGCAACTCTGTTGCTCGACAGACACATACAATAAAAACTCGCCAGCGATCGCTATACAGGTTGCGGGTGTGCCCACCAGCGCCAACTGTCGGCCAGATACCACTCTCGATGTAAACAAAGACTCAATTTCTTCTCATCCCACTGCGTCTCTATTGGGGAGGAAGGGAGGGTCGTTTAATTTATATATTCACCGGGTAAGTATATTCAAAAATTTATTTTATAATTAAAATATCATTTTTAAATATTTAACTTAGCCGGTGAATATATAATAGCTGATTCACACCCAAGGAGGTGGGTAGAGACCAGAGTTAAATATGTTTACATCGTATAAGCTAAGAGTTTTTTATTTCATTTTGGCAGTTATCAATATAACAAAACCAAAATAAATAGGTACCTGGTAAGGAAGTCGACTTAGACGATTACTCTGCCTTGTAAGTACGTCTTCCTTACGGAGCCCAGCGATCCTCTTAGGATGCTGACAGACCCCCAGGAGCTGAAGTATCAAGGGCTGCAACCCATACAACAGGACCTCATCAAACCCCTAATCTGGGCGCTCTCAAGAAATGACTTTGACCACCCGCCAAATCAACCAGGATGCGAAAGGCTTCTTAGCCTTCCGGACAACCCATAAAAACAACATTAAAACATTTCAAGAGACAGATTAAAAGGGTATGGAATTAGGGAATTGTAGTGGTTGAGCCCTCACCCACTACTGCACTCGCTGCTACGAATGGTCCCAGTGTGTAGCAGTTCTCGTAAAGAGACTGGACATCTTTCAAGTAAAATGAAGCGAACACTGACTTGCTTCTCCAATAGGTTGCGTCCATGATACTTTGCAGAGATCTATTTTGCTTAAAGGCCACGGAAGTTGCTACAGCTCTAACCTCGTGCGTCTTAACCTTAAGCAAAGATCGGTCTTCCTCACTCAAGTGTGAATGAGCTTCTCGTATTAACAATCTGATAAAATATGACAAAGCATTCTTTGACATAGGCAAGGATGGTTTCTTAACCGAACACCATAACGTTTCAGATTGGCCTCGTAAAGGTTTAGTACGAGCTAAGTAGAACTTAAGAGCTCTAACAGGGCATAAGACTCTTTCTAGTTCATTGCCTCAAAGGAGATTCTCGAAGCTTATCAAGGCCAGATGAACCGCCAAAAGCTCCTTGCTGTTGATATGCATGCTCCTCTGACTCGAGTTCCACAGACCTGAGCATTCCCGACCGTCCAGCGTCGCGCCCCAGCCCAAGTCCGATGCGTCCGAGAAGAGAACGTGGTTGGGTATCTGAACTGCCAGGGGAAGACCCTCTCGTAGGCTGATATTGTCCTTCCACCAAGTCAGACAAGACTTTATCTTTTCGGAAATCGGGATCGAGACCGCCTCTAGCGTCTTGTCCTTTTTCCAGTGAAAAGCCAGATGGAATTGAAGAGGACGGAGGTGTAGCCTTCCTAGCGAGACAAATTGCTCCAGGGATGACAGCGTCCCTACCAGACTCATCCACAGCCTGACTGAGCAGCGTTCTTTCTTCAGCATCTTCTGGATGGAGAGCAGGGCTTGATCTATTCTGGGGGCCGACGGAAAAGCCCGAAAAACTTGACTGTGAATCTCCATCCCTAAATACAGAATAGTTTGGGATGGGACCAGCTGTGACTTTTCCAAATTGACTAGGAGTCCCAATTCCTTGGTCAGATCTAGAGTCCAATTGAGATCCTTCAGACAGCGATGACTGGAAGAGGCTCTGAGAAGCCAGTCGTCCAAGTACAGGAAGGCTCTGATCTCCGATAGCTCGAAACTGGTACCCCACATTCCTGTAAACAAACCTCAGAAACGGTTGGGAATCCGGGTGTATAGGAATGTGGAAGTATGCCTCCTGAAGGTCGAGAGGGACCATCCAGTCGCCTTCCATAAATGCTGTCAAGACAGCCTGGTAGACTTCATCGTGAAGTTTGTCTTGACAATGAATACATTGAGCGCACTTGTCTCTTACGTACTCCTGCAGTGAACATGGCTGCCAAATCATGGAGCCATCCCTGAGGGACTTGTCCCTGCAGAGAACGTGGCTGTCAGATCATTGGAGCCATCCCTGAAAGCCTTGTTTATGCATGACATAATTGTACAGCAAAACTTCAAAGGCTCGAAAACAGCTGTGAAGTTGACCTGTAAAATCTTGGAGCGTCTCCTGGCCAGGCGCCAGGGAGAGTCTACGAGATTTGAGAAGTCCATCTGGGCAGAGGCAGGAACTCCCAAGCCGAGAACTTCTCTCGTGTCATATCAGACTCTCGCTCTATAAGCCAGTTTAAAAGAAGGGAAAGCAAAGGCTGTATCCCCCAAACTCCTCCTGGTGATAAACCAGTCGCCTAGCAAACGTAAAGCTCTCTAGGAGAGCGAGAGAGCACTAGCTTATAAAACAACGGCTTCGAAGTAGCTAGGCCTAGCGTAAGCTCTGACGTTTAGGCGAACGAGGAGCAGCAGTTACAAAAAGATCCGGACAAAGATCCTTAAAAATCAGCATGATTTATTTAAAGTCCATAGAGGGCTAAGCAGCTTTAGGCTCCTCTCCGTCTGACAGAGTCCTCAAGGGAATATCAGTAGGAGGGGGAACAGCAACTTCCTCATCTAAAGGAACCTTGTCCGATAATAGCTGAGTCTCAAGCAAGGGAGAGACCTACCGTGGTGGCAATGCTTTACAAGCAGAGTCCACACACACTGGTGCATTAGTAGCGGACCAGGACGCAACGTCATGTAACTGCTTGACAGTCTGTGAACTGTCAACAACAACAGGTGCGAGAGACCAGGACGCAACGTCATGTAACTGCTTGACAGTCTGTGAACTGTCAACAACAACAGGTGCGTGAGGACGCACAGCGTCCACTCGAGACTGCTTTGACCGCCTAGACTGAGCAGTCAAAACAACTCTAGAATGCGGAGGTTGACGCACAGCGTCAAAACAAGTCAACTCCGATTGTTAGCAAACGTCCTGAACGTCAACAGGAGCATCAGCAAGTGGCCTAACGTCCAAATGTGGCTGAAAATCCACACGAGACCGCATCGAGTGTGGTTCTAAACAACCTGACTGACGTGACTTAGCTACGCCAACGTCAACAGGACGCACAAAGGAACGTTAGGTTGGCTGAAAGCCAGGATCTCGATGAGATAAACGGCTAGGCTCAACGGACTAATCGGCAGAATAGTCTTCCATAAGGGAGGCAAGCTTATTCTGCATGTCTTGCCGTACAACCCATTTAGGATCAACGGAAAAGGTTGCGGTAAGAGACGAGGGTAACGTCTGTGACCGCAAAACCTTGCCAACAAAAAGACTCTTGGAGTCTGTGTTACGCTTTTGTTAGGCGGCGAGCAGTCTTCCGATGACTGCATAGGGTCAGAGCTGTCCTAATGGCTACAACCAGGACGCTGGACCTGTCCTGAAAGGACTGACTTTCGCTTAAGGGCCTCGAAACCTTGTTTCAGGTTTCTTATGCGAAAAGCCTTCGGATGACGAGGAGAAAAACGTCTCTCTCGCCTTATGGTAGGGGTGATCTTGGTAAGATACACCCGATACCATAGAGGGAACGTCTGTTCGCTGATCAAGGCCTCTCGAACCCATAAGTCGTACGACATTACTTCTCCCCTGGGCTTGGGAGCTTGCAAGAGGTCCCGGACTAGGCGAACGACAGGCACGAACAGACGAACCCTCGGTCGCAACACTGATAACACTTTGCGCAATATCACTTTATCACTACGATTTTCTGTTTAGCACTTATTTCACTGAAATCGAAACTTTTACTGATTTCTACCTGAAGCACGCAATTCTAACCTCAACAAAAGGTAGTAATAGCGAAATCAGTCGTATAATGCAAGCACATTAATACCAGCAAAAAACAGTAAACATATTTTAAGATAAAAAATTCAGTGGATGGGGTAGAGACTAAACACTAGTTCATTCAAAACTACGTTTTCAATCTCTCACCGTACATTGCCTGGGGACGAGAATAAAAAACTAAAAACGTTTTATCCTTTCTCCCCGTACAGAGACTAGGGACGAGAGTAACTCGAGAACAACGTTACCCGCTTGAAAGGAACGTTTTCTCCCCTCTCTCTCCCTCCGTCTCTATCTCTCTCTCTCTCTCTTGATTACGCACCTAAGAGAAGAGCCCACTTACGTTTCGTCAAAAAAACATGTTATTTGACCAAAGGAAAAAAACAAAGGTTTTTCAATTAAAAAGATCCTTTAAAATATAATTTAAAACATTTAAGCTTTGAAAGAAGAATGAACAAAACGTCAGAATCGATTTACTCTTTCTGCAAAGTGAAACCGTGATACTCTCTCTCTCTATCGTAACGATAGAGCGCAAACTGCGTAGCATAAATAAACTAAACGTTAGTTCATCTTTGAAACAGTACAAAGACTATTCAAAGAAAATCTTTCATAAAATATCTATTAAAAAATATTCATTTAAAAAGTTTTAAATCATTAGCTCTTTAAAAGCTATTTACGATTGAAAGGGCTCAACGTTGTTTAACTTCAGTTTCCAAGTTATGACCGCCTACTCTCAGGAAGGTCGCATATAAACAAATCATTAAAATTTATTTTTATGTTTATTATAAATGGAAAGTTAATCGAAGAGGCCTAATAAAGGCGGTGAGATATAAAATATATAGAGGAAAATCTATAATTAATTTATAACGTGATAAGATAATTGCTAAAAGCCTAAACACACTTCCGTCTAAGGGAAGGGTCGGCCATTTAAAAGTCAAAGAAAGTCCATACTCTCTTTGTCATCAAAAAATTAAATCTATCCAAACACGAGTTCAAGATTTAAGATGAAGATAAAACACCTGCACTGCAAAAGCTCAAACCAAATTAAAGTACTTCACCAAATATGATGGGAAAAACTCCAGGTTCTACAGCGAGTAAAAGTACGTCTTGTCGACACGTCGACAGAGAAGAAATTGAGTCTTTGTTTACATCGAGAGTGGTATCTGGCCGACAGTTGGCCGCTGGTGGGCACACCCGCAACCTGTATAGCGATCGCTGGCAAGTTTTTATTGTATGTGTCTGTCGAGCAACAGAGTTGCAGCTATTATATATTCACCGGCTAAGTTAAATATTTAAAAAGTACTTGTATGAAGAACAGATTGAAAAGTGTACTATTATAGAGATGTCACAAGAATGGTATGAAGTTATGAAATATTAAGAATACCAAACAGAACTGCATTTGAAAATTCTGTGTAGAGATAAGGTACAACAGCAGTTTGCACAAGTTTCTTTCACATACATTCTTCAAAATAATTTTCCAAAAGTTTATGTCACATATACTTTAAAATGAATAACATAAAAATAGTGGAAAAACCCTCAAGATAACTATTGGTCTACTAGTTCAGATGATGTGAATGTATGAAAATAAAATTGTTAAAATGGAACAAGAAAAACACTCAGGATCCCAACAAAGTAATATGATATGTTGTGGGACTACCATCATACCTGATGTACTAGTCTTTTAAAGTCTGCTATAGACCATTTTGAGTAAGATTAATCTTAAAATAAACCCCATAAATAAATAAAAGCTAAAAAATTACCGATTTGAAGTTATATCGGTAAAATTTTCATACAAATGTTAAGGCTGCCATAGAAGAATATTCGGCAAGGCAACAGTCTTCCATACACTACTGCATGAAATTACGGTAACCACCGATACAAATATTTGACAACTGAAATGCCAAAAGCTTTCCCAAAAGCAATTCCATACTGTATGCTTCTAAAGGATCTAAAGAACACGCATAACAGTTTTTCTCAAGAGCCAAATACATAACAGTAAAACTTCAAAGATCTGGAATACATTTAGCTGGTAGGTTTCATTAACAAACTGCAAAATATTTTACCTGAAGAAATATTAATACAGTATAAGCAGCAAATTTTAAGCTATATGCACAAGTAATTTTATTTTCAGTACAATATTCAAAACAATAAATAGCTAAATAATTCAGGTTAAAAAACAGTTGTGAGCTTACGGTACAAAATCTTAGAGCCTATTCAAGGGAAATGTAAAATTTGGTAGCAAAAATATCTTCAGAAAATTTACCTTTTAAAAGGGGAGATTCAAAAGCTAACTTGCTCTCTATTTTGTTAGCTTTCAGAATGAAAATCTTCTGTATTTATTACCATTATAGATAAATTTATTGGGAGATAACCAGTGCTATATCATCAACTGTCCCAACTCAACTATTCCGGACCTTTGAAACTTTACTGTATTATATAAAAATGTTACCTTCAGACATATACAACATAGTACATTCTCCATATAGTATATCATGACCCACGAAAACCTGAAACGTCAAAGTTTGTGCTTACAGGTTTACTCTTTCGCTTCAAACACTTCATTAACATGTCCAGAAGACGCTTCAACTACTTCATTAACATGCCCAGTAGATTCTTTTTCTTTTACTTCCTCCAATTTTTCTTTATAAGCGTCCCTCTGGGATGGTGACATCATTAGATATCCGGTGTCCTTATTATCTACCACCCATATTGCCACCGTAGAAATCAGTGCCACTTGTATGGGAAAAGTGAAATAAATGGTATTTGTTTTGAAAATGTGATACCTCAAGGTATTTATATAGAATGAATGGTAAGGTAAGTTTCACCAAATATTAACTTATTTGTAATGGCCACACCGACATTAAATTTTCTCATACTTTCTGGATATGTTTACCACTACAAGCCTTGAATCAAGATGAGAGATAAAGAAAGAAACCATTTCTTTTCTTTACTGGGATTTGAACACGCAAACAATTGCATGAGCGAGTTATTACTAACCTCGCTTAGCTTCTTCACACCTTATAGTACTTATGCATCAGAAGCATCAAGTTAAAATTACTATTCAGACTAAAGTTACAGAGTACAAAATTTTCAAAAACTATATTAAACTATAGTAGTCAATCACAGTATTTATAATTGCCTAATTTGTGGTCCGCAATTCCTAAACACGCAACTATCAAACCATCGTATATCATCATCATAACAGTGTGAAGATGAACCTTTACTTTGGGTTTCATATAACACCTCTAGTGTAGTCTAGAACCTAGGCATGGTCATGAAAAGAGTGAGAAAATAAGTAGGAGGATGTCATATAAATGACAGGTCTGTAGACGAACACTAAATGTTCTCGATAAATCTGTTTTTCTGTACAAATCTATAATTTTGAATTGCCCAAATTTCCATTTAGGAGAGAAACTCAAACAGCTGAAGGAAAAAATGGATTTTGACATAGGAAAAATCTATTTTTGGGTGAGATAGCCATGTAGTCCTGATGGAAGTTCCTTACGGCAGCTTCCTACTGTATAATATTTCTGCGAGTGATGTTACAAGAGAATTACCGTCGGGTATCACGGGGTTTAAACCCCCGGAATGACTATCCTAGGATAAACTACCTACTATATCGATGAAGGGCCTAACCAAGACCTCTTGGGATGAAGTTATCATAGTTTATATATGAAAGATCCAGTTTAATGTTGTTACTGTTTCAAAATATTATATTTTGATTGTTTATTACTTTGCTTTCAGTTTATTTATTTTTTTATTTCCTTTACTAACTGGGCTATTTTTCCCTGTTGGAGCCCTAGGGCTTATAGCATCTTGCTTTTCCAACTAAGGTTATAGCTTAGCTTATGATGATGATGATGATGATGAAAATAATAATAATAATAATAATAATAATAATAATAATAATAATAATAATAATACAGTAATGTGCTATGCAATACCAATAGGAGGAAATTAAAGGTCAGCTAGAGGAGTGGAAAAGAGCAATAGACACATGAGTATCAAAATTCAATGGCAAAAAAAAAACAGAGGACTTGGAGTTTAATGACCAAATTTGGGAAATTTGTGCCATAAAAATATTTGCCTTTGGTCAATGTAGAGATAAAATCTAAGGGAATAAAATTTTTTGAGAAACCCGGTAGCAAAACTACTTGAAAAGATCACAGAATGCTCTTTCCGGAAGAGATATGAACGCAGAATAGTACTTAAGTGAATTTTGGTGTATTTGATAAATAAGTTTAGTACTTGAATAAGTACATACATACATTTACCAAGGAACTTCCCCCAATTTTGAATACGTACCGGTACATTTAAATATGTGTAAACCAAAACATAAATAATAATGTTTTATGAAATAAGACCTTATCTAATCAACTTCTTTATAGAATTGACAGAAAATTTTGTGTGTACTGAGACAAATGTATGAGTGTGGGGGTGGTATAGTTGTGCGACACTGCATGATGTAATAAAAAAATAAATGAATCTTCAAGATTAAAATTCAACTACTAATGTATAGAAATTATACATATTCAGACATTTAAAAACAAATATAGTTTAAACACATTTCCTGTTTAGAAATAAAGCTTGGATCTTATTTAGATTTTGTTTAAAAATATAATTAAAACTTTGCCTAAATGAAAAAATCTTTAAAAAAAACATAAGATTCAAATCACATTCTTTACCTAAATACCCCATAAGGAGATTCAGTTAAAAATATAATAAAAACTTTACCTAAATGAAAAAATCTTTAAAAAAAACATAAGATTCAAATCACATTCTTTACCTAAATACCCCATAAGGAGATTCAGGCAAAGACAATGTTTTCTAGATCTAAATACAAATTAAGCTTTGGCAACTCATGCAAGAAAAGTTTAAAATATTTTAGTAAAGGAAGAATTGCATAAGAGAGAGCATATGTTAAAAGGTATAACAATCAAATTATTAAAAAGAAAAGTGTAAAAAACAAGCTTTTAATTGATCACTACATAAGTTATGCTTTGAAGATTGATTAAGGCTAAATAATTATTTAAATAGCATAAATTTCAACGTAATAAAAAGCATAAAAAATATTTATGTAATTCATTATATGAAATTAAAGTTAAAGATGAAGTAAACCACTTGAGTGAACACAGAATAAATTCTTGAAATTAATAACTAAGAAATGAAAGCAACTGAAAAAGTTTCTCTTACCACAAAGCCAAATAATGTAGAACATCTCCAGGATAAGATATCCTTGGGCATCCACAATATATCCTGCGAGCATATTGATAAGGGCCAAGCCCAAGTTCTGGATACTCTGCATCCTAGAAGATAAAAAAAAAACAATTTATATAATTTGTATGATACATTTTCTCGCTAAATTGAAATAAGAACGGCAATTTAATCAGAATATTGTTTTCTTTTTCATACTCCCACATTTATTAGTTTGGTTTCATATTATTATTATTATTATTATTATTACTACTATCCAAGCTACAACCCCAGTTGGAAAAGCAAGATGCTATGAGCCCAGGGGCTCCAATAGGGAAAAATAGCCCAGTGAGGAAAGGAAATAAGAAAATAAATAAATGATGAGAACAAATTAACAATGAATCATTCTAAAAAAAGTAACAACGTCAAAACAGATATGCCATGTATAAACTATTAACAATGTCAAAAGAAAATATGTCATATATAAACTACAAAAAGTCGATATAAAAACATTTGCTCCAACTTTGAACTTTTGAAGTTCTACTGATTCAACTACCCGATTAGGAAGATCATTCCACAACTGTAATATGAAACCAATTGATAGATGAAACATGATAAACATCTGAACTATAAGAGGAAAACCTTTCAACTAAAAATTAGACTTTGCTTTTATGAAACTATGAGTCTAATAATATTTCCCTCATAACCATGAGAAAAACACAGGTACGATTGGATGATTTTAATTATTTTTACTTCTATTTTGTCATTTTAACAATTCTTCACTTGTACCCCATTCTAAACATCTGATCGCTGTTAGTATATTACCGAGGAATATTTCTTATATTTCCTGGCAAATTCTTAAGGACTTCAGCTAGTATAAAATATATGTTACTCGGAACTGTGTGTTAAGCAATCTGTTAGGTTAGCTCAACTTTGCTACATATGCCAATTGAGAAAACTCATTCTGTGAATAAAAATACTGAAATCCCTTGCTATGAGAAATACTGATGTTATTTCTTAAATTTTAGAAATGATAAAAACGATAATCTAAAGAGAAAGAAAAACAGAACTGAAAAGTGCTGAGTAAAAGCAGCTTATCAATTAATACACACTAGTTTCCAGTTTTAGTATGTAAACCAAAGGCCAGATACAGTAATACAAAGGTAAACTAGAGGGGCACTCAGTAGAGCGCAGACCTCCGCAGCGGCAACTTGACCTTTGACCTTATTTGAATTTACTGGTGTGGATTTTCATACACTCGTATATGAACCAAGTTTGGAGTCTCTGTGACAACGATGTCTAGACTTATAGCTGATTACATGAACTGGACATTTTGCTTGACTGTTACCTTGCCCTACCAAAAATTTAATCATTTTCATCATTTTCAGCTTTTTACACAATTAATCCCTGCAAGTTTCATTATTCTACGATTAAAATTGGGGCCAGGAAGCTGTTCACAAACACACACATACATAAACAGGGAGTAAAACATAACCTCCTTTCAACTTTATTGGCAAAAGTAATTAATCGTCAGTTTACTACAAGAAAAATATGACTAAATTGTGCTAGCTTGACCCATATCTAATGTGTGCTATCCAACTGTCACCCTCTCGAGAGAAAGGACACAAGTTTAAGCACTTCAGGCAAGATCATCAAACTAAAGAAATATATTCAATCATGCATCAAGGAAAGCTAAAATGCCTCAATTTTTCTTCAGAAAAATGATGAAGATGTCAGTTGACCAAAACATTCAAAATACTAAAATATATTAACACCATACGCTGTAAGCATTTATTTACTTCAGGCAACAATCAAACTAGATTCAAAGATGGAAATTGGAACTAAAATGTTTTAACATCAGCCAATGTGGAAACTTCCACATTCATATGTAAATAACACTACTCCTGGCTACTTCAAGAGATAAATTGATTAATACATTCTTATTATTCTAAATATATATCTCTACATCGAGTAAGTCTTTGAGACACCTCTGTTTACATAGCTCATATTTTAGCCTTAACAGGCACAGAATGGATTAAAAATTCATTACTTACATTCCATAGGCCGAACCCAACTGGTTTTCAGGGATAACCAAGGACACCATTGGCCAGAGAGAACTTGCCAACAGAGAATATGACAATCCTAAAATACTCTGCAAAGAGAGAAATAAATTAGTCAACCACACATAAACAATGCTTTCTGGGTACGTCTGTCCTACATCAGTTAGTAAAGAATTCTTAATGTCGTTCAAAGCAGGCTGTGTGTGTGCCTCCAAGTATCTAAAATTGATGACATAAATAATGTATACTTGATAATAAATATGGTAGCTGAAATACAATAGAATTTTATGAAAACATATCACCTGAAATTAATAGAAAGGGTACTTCATACTTTCACCTCCTCCAACTTACAAAATATGAGAAACAAGACCTCAAAAAATACAAAGTTGTCCATCTATTAAAAAACAATCTCAGAATAACATTTGCTAAGGGGATACATATGGACCTCCATCCTCAGCCTTGGCCCCTATGCACAAAAAGGTTTCCGACATCTGGTATACACTATTTGTGCATAATTAGCGTTGTGGTGGCCGATGTGGTAACGTCCCTGACTGGTGAATGCCAGACTGGGGTTAGAGTCCCTCTCAAACTCAGTTTCTTTGGTCCCTGCAACCTCACCATCCTTGTGCGCTAAGAATGGGGGGTTTGGAGGACCCTATAGGTCTACCTGCTGGGTCATCAGCAGCCATTGCCTGGCCCTCCTTGGTCCTAGCTTGGGTGGAGAGGGGGCGTGGGCACTGATCTTATGTATATATGATCAGTCACTAGGTCATTGTCCTACTCGATATGGCAATGTCACTATTCCTTGCCCCTGCTATTCATGAGCAGACTTTAAACCTTTAAATTAGCTATGAACTACAAAAGTTAAGAAATTATCAGGACCCTTGAATGTTTATCAGACGAAATAAAATGTTAATTTCTATGTACTTCTAAGCTTACAGAATAAGCTAAACAACTTTCAAACCTGATCCACTTACCATTGCAATAAAGGGATTCAAGAACGTAAACGCCAAAAGAACATGACATCCCAATGTAATCAAAATGGAAAAGAATATCCAGAATATATTTCTTCCGGTGAAATCCACAAGTAACCCTAATAAGGGGGATGCCACAGCGGATATAATGTAAACGATGCTGGTGACACCGTTGGCATTACCCTCGTCAAAGTCAAACTTCCGCATGAAGAACACCCTAAAGATTAGAGACAAGTAAAATTATTCAGATATTTCAGTTATTTAAATAAAATTAACCTTTTTAACCCCAATGGACGTACTGGTATGTTTCACAAAACTCATCCCTTTACCTCCATGGACGTACCGGTACGTCCTTGCAAAAAACTGCTATTTACATTTTTTTTGCATAATTTTGATAACCTTATGAGAAACTTCAGGCATTTTCCAAAAGAATGAGACCAACCTGACCTCTCTATGACGAAAACTAAGGCTGTTAGAGCAATTCAAAAAAATATATTGCAAAATGTGCTTGAAAAAAAAAAACGCCTGGGGGTTAAGTGTTGGAAAGTTCCAAATAGCTTGGAGGTAAAAGGGTTAACACAATATGATTTATATCATAGTTATGTATAGTATAGATAGTCTAACATGTAAGATAAAGAAATGGACATGGACAGGACATATAATGAGATTGACAGATAATATACAGATATTAAGAATAACAGAATGGGTCCCTAGAGATTGCAAAAGGAACTGGGGAAGGAAGAGAAGGCGATGGATTGACAAGCTATAAAAATTTGTAGGTATTGACTGGCATATAAAGATCATAAATAGACGGGAGTGGAAGGACATGTCTGAGGCCTTTGTCCTGCAGTGGACTAGTTACAGTTGATGATGATGATGATAATAGTATGACAGATCTAGTTATTCAATAATTAGTCTGTTACGATTACATATAGGTCGAGATCAAAACCAAATCCATTTTTACAATCACAAACCCACTGTTTTAACAAGACTATTTGTGCACTGTATGAGAATGCTAAATTTGTTTATCCACTTCTAGAAAAAGATCAAAATTGGCATATGCATTTACACTTAAATTTCTAGGTTTATCAAAGCTTAAGCCGGGTAAAAAGTTACCAATATTTGTATAACTCACTGACATCTTAAGAATAAAGAAAAAATAATAATAAAGGAACGTATTACTTACTTTGCTAAACTAATGAAAGGAAAAATGGCCACATAGTATGTGACGCAAATGACGCAGATCAGCCAAAACGAGAATGGAAATGTCAGAACGTCCTTCAACTTCACTTTTTCTCCTGTCTCGGCTTCCCCAATGCGAAGGACTTTGGTTCTCCTTTTATCTAGCATTGCCAGGATAATAGCGCACAGGAGAGATAACACGCAGGTGCCAGCAGCTAAATAATGTTGATAAAAGACATTAGGATAAAGGCAGACAGAAATAACTATATGATTTAGAGTATAATATACTTGAAAGTATAAGAATTTATAAATAGATACATCTTAGAAAGATTTTCATCTTGATCTTTTTAATATCAATTCATAAGCTTTTCTGGAATGCAGTCTTAAATCATTCTTTTAATAATAGAAATAAATTTTGAAAAGAATAATAAATTCATTTTTATGAAACTCATTTTCAAGTCTACTTCATGTATTGTACACAATGCAAACACATCAGTCGTAAGTAGAATTGTCTTTCATGCGAACCCATCAATCATACACAGTACAGAATTTCAGTAATGTATAGTATTACCTATTAACTATATTGTACAGTACTGTACATAACTTACTACTGTATAGTGTAGTTCATTAACTATACTGTACAATACAGTACATAAATTACTACTGTACTCTACAATATGTAAATGAAGGCTACATGTGCGGTGAATTGTCAAACAGTGAGTGTCATCTGAACGAAAACAGTGAACACTATAGAACAGCTAAGCTGTAGTGATGGTACATATACTGTATTATAGTAATACTGTATGCACTACAGTATCAGCGAGTGTTACATTAGATAGGAACAACAGTGTTTTGTTGTTAAAAGTGTCCTTATGACCATTGTACTGTTACGCACTATACTGTACAGTACCGGTACTGTACCGTAGTATTACAGTGTACGGTACAGTGTACACATGTGCACATGTACTGTATGCTTACTGAAATGTGTTCATTCATTTTCACAACACTTATACTGAGGTAAAAACCAAGTAAAAACAGTATTAAGCAGTACTCAGTTAGTCAACTGTGCGTAGGCAATGAGCAGTGAGTTGTGAGTTGGTAAGGTTAGGAGTTATCGCACACTTGGGCTAATAAGTATTTGCGGATTATCCGTCCTCACGCCTGTCTTTGTTATCTAACCCCGCGAATAAGGAAGGCTAACTGTATTTCTTTTCCAAACTAGGATACTTTCCCTGTAATAGCCTTTGGGCTTGTAGCATTCTGCTTTACAAACTAGTGGGGCACTTAGTAGAGCGCCGACCTCCGCTGCGGAAGCTTATTTCTCGACATTGACCTTTACCTTTGTCTGTAACATGTATTAATTGGCGTTGATATTCATACACTCAAATTTGAACCTAGTTTGAAGTCTCTGTGACAACAAGGTCCAAACTTATGGCTGATTACGTGAATTGGACCTTTTGCTTCACTGTGACCTTGACCTTCCAAAATTTTTTCATTTCCAGCTTTTTAAATAAGTTAATCTCTGCAAGTTTCATTACTCTACAATTAAAATTGTGGCCAGGAAGGTCTTCACAAACCAAAACACACACACACACAAACACACAAGCAGGGGGTAAAACATAACCTCCTTCCAACTTCATTGGCAGAGGTAATTAGGGTTGGTAGCTCGGCTAGTAATACGAATAATAATATAGTAACCCTGTATTAGTCAGTGTACCTAAGATGGGTCCAGATCTGCAGGTAATATTGAGTGTAAATAATTCCTTAATAGTTCTTAGTTTTTGCATTCCTGAAAGACTACAGTTTTGCTTGTCATTTCCAGTAAAGGAACTTTTTGTACCAATAAACATATTAATGTATTAATCTCTGATATCAATTAAATCTTCCCTCTTTTCTAAGTGATCTATTCTAATTTGCTTTCAAGAATTTTATGAAGGAATCCAGAATATTTTTACATAGCTCTCATTTCTTGATTGTCAACAGAAGTCTAGCTCTCATTTCTTGATTGTCAACAGAAGTCACAGAGTATTAGATCTTAATTATTGCTCTCTCAATACATACATACATACATATATCAAGGCACTAACCCCCAATTTTGGGGGGTAGCCGACATCAAACAAATGAAACAAAAAAGGGGACGTCTCCTCTCTACGTTCCTCCCAGCCTGACAAGGGACTCAACCGAGTTCGGCTGGTACTGCTAGGGTGGCACAGCCCACCCTCCCACATTATCCACTACAGATGAAGCTTCATAATGCTGAATCCCCTACTGCTCCTACCTCTGCGGTCATTCAAGTTAAATTTATTATCATGGCAAGTATATCTCCTTAAGAAAGGGACCTATTTACTTATAACCCAGTGAAATACAGTAAATCTCCAATCTACACTTACCAGCTAACGCCGTGATTCCTAAGGCGGTCGTCCCACTGCCGATACTAGTGCCTGCTTTATAGATTGGGCCCATAGCTAGGAAGTTTACAGTTGAGCCAACCCTGGCCATGCTCAGCGTTAGACCAAATACAGCATTTAACTCTTTTCCTTTGAACCAGCTTACAGCATAAGTATTTTGGGCTACAGCAAGAGATTCACCACCAACACTGGGGAATAAAAAAGGATTTAAATAAGTATGGGGAAAATATTGCATACCTTTACACAATATATAAGACTTTATCTTTGCGTTTACAGATACTGTCTGATCAGATTGTGAAAAATTTTATTGGAAAGCTAATGGAACTTGAGAAAAAAAATTCTTTACGATAATCAAACATGGGGTTACCTTTTACTGAACAATCTGTCTGATCAGTAATTTAATATTAAAAAAAGATCATCGACACCAATGTTCCGCACCTCTAATTGGATATACTTAGAATTACTTTGTATTTTTCTGAACTACACAAACTTAAGTCCTTTACTTAGGTTTGCATTTGTGTCAGAATAAATATGATTAAGCATTTTTTTAAACTGTAAATTATAGTCCAAACTATTATTCATGTCTATTTCTTTGGTATACTGCATAATGAATTACAACCTCTACATTCACAAATAAAACTGTTTAATGAGCCCAATAAATGGTTCAGTTTCACAGTATTGATAGAGATGGTATGACCATTGTAATACCAAGCACCACCAAGCAAGAATTTTAACCAATTCAATACAGTAACTTGAGCTCATCATATCTTGTAGCAACAATGTCGAACCCACAGGAAGGCGTTGTTATGTGCCTTTCTCAGGTTTTGATCTGACCCTTGAGGGCCCAGTGTTCTCCCTAATAGGTGTTCCATGGTTTTGGTGTTGCCCCACATGGGTATTCAGGGTTGGTGGCTAATCCCGAGTTGTAGCGGTTATCTCAAGTTTAGTCCATTTTTACCCTTGCTCTCTTAAGGGTTACCCAGTCCTTCCCGGTTAGGGTACTTTCGCTGGGCAGGCCTTCGGTTTGGTTGGGTAGCAGCCTCATTGGATGGCCGTCAGTCACTTTCCCACCAATGCTCTAGCATGCGAGCAAGTACCCAAATTGGTTCTAGTCTATCCTATGTTGCAAAACTTTTGCAGGATTTCAGTCTTAACCCTTTTACCCCAATGGACGTACTGGTACGTTTCACAAAACTCATCCCTTTACCCCCATGGACGTACTGGTACGTCCTTGCAAAAAACTGCTATTTACATTTTTTTTTCCATATTTTTTATAACTTTATGAGAAACTTCAGGCATTTTCCAAAAGAATGAGACCAACCTGACCTCTCTATGACGAAAATTAAGGCTGTTAGAGTAATTTAAAAAATATATATTGCAAAATGCGCTTAAAAAAAAAATGCCAGGGGGTTAGGGGTTGGAAAGTTCCAAATAGCCTGGGGGGTAAAAGGGTTAACCTTAGCTAAAATTAAAACAATATTGTAATTATTTCAGTGACTTGAAATTGACTTCAACTTACCCAAACAGAAATCTTGCTAACTGCATAACCCAAAACTGATCAATAAAGGCTCCGAGGGCATAAACAAACTGGCTGGCCGTCACGATGGCAGAGAAGACGAGGGTGCCGATCCGGATTCCAAACAGCCTGAAGGAGAAGATTTATAAATTTTATTTTGCAGTGCTATGTTAATTCCCTAGAAGAGTTGGAAGACCCAGGCCTACATGGCTGAGGAATACGAAGCGTGAAGTAGATGACGAATGAAGCAGTATCGATTTAATAGCTCAAGAATGAGACGACTGGCGAAATATAACTGAGGATGGTTGATAATGTTAATTCCAAGTACTGAACTGTATTGGATTTTATTAAACTAAAATTACTATACAAGGTAAACATTATACTCATATCAGTGTCAACACTAAACTATACTGTACTGTATAAAAAGATGAGTTACTGAATAACATTACACATTACTGTATATGTTTTTATAAACCATTTTTTGAATCTTAGCACAGTCCTTTAAAAAACTCTAGATAATTTCTAGCGCAATCCTAACGTCTATCTCAAATTTTTATGTCGGTACTATGCAGCATAAATCACATACAACATTTCAAACAAATTTATAAAGCATCTAAATTTTCAATTAGTTATTGTAATTGAAAAATACATCAATAATACAACTGCAATTAAAAATGATGATACAGTACATTAATTCACTTTACGAGATGTTAACTAAAAACAAAATTACAACGTAATACATACCGATCAATGAGAAATCCACCCAAAAACGAAAGTATAACATTGGGCCACGAGTACAGAGAATAGAGCGACGCAAACTGCACCGTATTGACGTGCATATCATCTTTGATTTGGTCCTGAAGGGAGCCGGGAGAGTCATAGCTAAAGTAGGAACCTGAAGAAAATCTTTGTATTAATTTTAGCACATGACAGAAAGTCTCGACTTACATTCATTCAACTTACAAAAATTCGGAGATATAAATTCAAATCAAACTGAAAATAAAAAAGATAAGATAAAGAAATATAATGAAACAATATTATATCATTTAATACAGAGAGCAAAATGATATCTGTAATAACCTGATATCTATGTTAACCCTTTTACCCCCAATGGACGTACTGGTACGTTTCACAAAACTCATCTCTTTACCCCCATAGACGTACCTGTACGTCCTTGCAAAAAAATGCTATAAAAATTTTTTTTTTCATATTTTTGATAATTTTTTTAGAAAATTCAGGCATTTTCCAAGAGAATGAGACCAACCTGACCTCTCTATGACAAAAATTAAGGCTGTTAGAGCAATTTAAAACAAATATACTGCTGGGGAAAAAATAACCCCTTGGGGGTTAAGGGTTGGAAATTTCCAAAGAGCCTGGGGGTAAAAGGGTTAATACAGAAAGCAAAATGATATCTGTAATAACCTGATATCTATCTTAACCCTTTTACCCCCAATGGACGTACTGGTACGTTTCACAAAACTCGTCTCTTTACCCACATGGACGTACTGGTACGTCCTTGCAAAAAAATGCTATAAAAAATTTTTTTTTCATATTTTTGATAATTTTTTTAGAAAATTCAGGCATTTTCCAAAAGAATGAGACCAACCTGACCTCTCTATGACAGAAATTAAGGCTGTTAGAGCAATTTAAAACAAATATACTGCTGGGGAAAAAATAACCCCTTGGGGGTTAAGGGTTGGAAATTTCCAAAGAGCCTGGGAGTAAAAGGGTTAATACAGAAAGCAAAATGATATCTGTAATAACCTGATATCTATCTTAACCCTTTTACCCCCAATGGACGTACTGGTACGTTTCACAAAACTCGTCTCTTTACCCACATGGATGTACTGGTACGTCCTTGCAAAAAAATGCTATAAAAATTTTTTTTTTCATATTTTTGATAATTTTTTTAGAAAATTCAGGCATTTTCCAAAAGAATGAGACCAACCTGACCTCTCTATGACAGAAATTAAGGCTGTTAGAGCAATTTAAAACAAATATACTGCTGGGGAAAAAATAACCCCTTGGGGGTTAAGGGTTGGAAATTTCCAAAGAGCCTGGGAGTAAAAGGGTTAATACAGAAAGCAAAATGATATCTATAATATCCTGATATCTATCTTAACCCTTTTACCCCCAATGGACGTACTGGTACGTTTCACAAAACTCGTCTCTTTACCCACATGGACGTACTGGTACGTCCTTGCAAAAAACTGAAATTTACATTTGTTTTTGCATATTTTCTATAACTTTATGTGAAACTTCAGGCATTTTCCAAAAGAATGAGACCAACCTGACCTCTCTATGACGAAAATTAAGGCTGTTACAGCAATTTTAAAAATATATATTGCAAAATGTGCTTAAAAAAAAAAACGCCTGGGGGTTAAGGGTTAGAAAGTTCCAAATAGCCTGGGGGTAAAAGGGATATGAAATTCAACTATTTGCTGACTTTTGCAGCTGGAAATTATATGCATGGGATACAGGTTAGGTTTACCCTAGGCCAAAATTTCACAAAATTCAATTTACAGTCGATTGGACTTACAAACAGCTTCTTGGAACTAATTAAGTTTGAAAGTTGAGGACATTCTGTATATGTATTATACATCACTAAAAAATATTGTCCAACATATCACAAGATACAATCTGCATTGTGGCTAGGAACCCGAGTACTTCTCAAGACTAATTAGTAAGGAACCTCTGAAAGTGGTTTTAACATGCCCCAGTTACTATACAGACACCCTATAAGTGTGAGCGAGCTGGGTATATTCCTGGCAATCCATGCAACTTTTTTCTCTGGTATATTTAGCAGTATTTATGCCTTAGAAATGGTGCTATAAGGAGCATTTCACGGAGCGACACAGGTCTCTTGCCCAGAAATAGATTTTTCCTTCATCAAAATCCCTTTTCTAGACTCGACCTGTGTCGCTCCGTGAAATGCTCCTCTAGCACCATTTCTAAGGCATAGTTATTGCTGAATATACCAGAGAAAAAAAAGAGATGCACGGAATGCCAGGATTAAACCTAGCTCAGAAATAATTTTTCCTTCGTCAAAATCCCTTTATTAGGATCAACAATTTTCTTTCAACAAAATTTACATTCTTGAAGTAACTCAACAGATTTCTTAGTTGAAAAAAAAATTTTCTGGGCTCAACCTGTGCCACTCCGTGAAATGCTCCTTTTAGCATCATTTCTAAGGTATATAACTGCTATGAAATAGATTTTTCCTTCGTCAAAATCCCTTATTTTATGGAAATACTATCAACAAGTCTCAAAAAACAAATATTACATGCTTATATATTGCCCCCTGTGGCCGCGGGGGCATAAAACAATTAGAATAGCGCCAACGTTATCCCTGCGTGTCGTAAGAGGCGACTAAAAGGGACGGGACGAGGGGGCTGGGAACCCCCTCTCCTGAATTGAAATTCCTGTGAGACATCATCAAAGAGATGGAGCTGGGGGGAGAGTGACTGCTCCCCGCACTCTAGTTTTGGGGTGTTTGAATGTGCGTGGATGTAGTACGATAGAGAGTAAAAGATGTGAGATTGGAAGTATGTTTAGAAGTAGGAGGATGGATGTATTGGCCTTGTGTGAGACAAAGATGAAAGGAAAGGGTGAAGTGATGTTTGGTGAAATGTCTGGTAGAGTGTCTGGGATTGAAAGGGGAAGAGCGAGAGAGGGTGTGGCTTTATTGCTGAGTGAATGGATGACAGGTAAAGTAGTGGAATGGAAGGAGATATCATCTAGGTTAATGTGGGTAAGGGTTAGGTTGGGTAGGGAATGTTGGGCGTTTGTCAGTGCGTATGGGCCAGGTAGTGAGAAAAGTGAAGGAGAGCGGAATGAGTTCTGGAATGAATTAACTAGGTGTGTAGAAGGACTGGGTAGAAGGAATTATGTAGTTGTTATGGGTGACTTAAATGCTAGAGTGGGCGCTGGAGAGGTAGAAGGTGTCATTGGAAAGTATGGCGTACCAGGTGAAAATGAGAGTGGTGAGAGACTGGTAGATATGTGTGTTGAACAAGAGATGGTAATAAGTGCTAGCTTTTTTAAAAAGAAAGATAAAAATAAGTATACATGGGTAAGAGTGGCAAATGGAAGAGTAGTAGAAAGGGCATTAATGGATTATGTGTTGATAACGAAAAGAATGTTTGGAAGATTGAAAGACGTGCACGTGTTTAGGGGTATGGCTAACGGTATGTCTGATCATTTTTTGGTGGAAGGAAAATTAGTTGTAGCAAAAGAGTGGGGGAATAGAGTAGGTGGATGTAAAAGGGAGCTAGTGAGGGTTGAAGAGCTAATAAAACCGGGGGTAAAAAGTAAATATCAGGAAAGGTTGAAAATGGCATATGACGAGGTGAGAGTAAGAGAAACTGGTAATTTAGAGGAGGAGTGGAAGTTAGCAAAAGAAAATTTTGTTGGGATTGCAAGTGATGTATGTGGCAAGAAGGTCGTAGGAGGCAGCATGAGGAAGGGCAGTGAATGGTGGAATGAAGGAGTGAAGGTAAAAGTGGAAGAGAAAAAGAGGGCTTTTGAAGAATGGCTGCAGAGTAATAGTATAGAGAAGTATGTAAAATATAGAGAGAAAAAGGTGGAAGTAAAGCGCAAGGTACGTGAGGCAAAGAGGGCAGCTGACCTGAGGTGGGGTCAGGGACTGGGTCAGTCATATGAAGAGAATAAGAAGAAGTTTTGGAAAGAAGTGAAGAGAGTAAGGAAGGCCGGCGCAAGAATTGAAGAGACAGTGAAAGATGGAAATGGAAGGTTGTTAAAAGGAGAGGAGGCAAGGAAAAGGTGGGCGGAATATTTTGAAAGTTTGCTGAATGTTGAGGATGATAGGGAGGCAGATATAATTGCTGTTCCAGGTGTTGAGGTGCCAGTGATGGGAGATGAGAATGAGAGAGAGATTACAATAGAGGAAGTGAGGAGAGCACTAGATGAAACGAGAGTAGGAAAAGCATCTGGTATGGATGGTGTGAAAGCTGAGATGTTGAAGGAAGGGGGTGTGACTGTACTTGAATGGTTGGTGAGATTGTTTAATGTGTGTTTTGTGTTGTCAATGGTACCAGTAGATTGGGTCTGTGCATGTATTGTACCACTATATAAGGGTAAGGGAGATGTGCATGAGTGTTGTAATTCAAGAGGTATTAGTTTGTTGAGTGTAGTTGGAAAAGTGTATGGTAGAGTACTGATTAATAGGATTAAGGATAAAACAGAAAATGCAATCTTGGAAGTACAGGGTGGTTTTAGAAGAGGTAGGGGTTGTATGAATCAGATTTTTACAGTTAGGCAGATATGCGAGAAATATTTAGCAAAAGGTAAGGAGGTGTATGTTGCGTTTATGGATCTGGAGAAAGCATATGATAGAGTTGATAGGGAAGCAATGTGGAATGTGATGAGGTTATATGGAGTTGGTGGAAGGTTGTTGCAAGCAGTGAAAAGTTTCTACAAAGGTAGTAAAGCATGTGTTAGAATAGGAAATGAAGTGAGCGATTGGTTTCCGGTGAGAGTGGGGCTGAGACAGGGATGTGTGATGTCGCCGTGGTTGTTTAACTTGTATGTTGATGGAGTGGTGAGAGAGGTGAATGCTCGAGTGCTTGGACGAGGATTAAAACTGGTAGGCGAGAATGATCATGAATGGGAGGTAAATCAGTTGTTGTTTGCGGATGATACGGTACTGGTAGCAGACACAGAAGAGAAGCTTGACCGACTAGTGACAGAATTTGGAAGGGTGTGTGAGAGAAGGAAGTTGAGAGTTAATGTGGGTAAGAGTAAGGTTATGAGATGTACGAGAAGTGAAGGTGGTGCAAGGTTGAATGTCATGTTGAATGGAGAGTTACTTGAGGAGGTGGATCAGTTTAAGTACTTGGGGTCTGTTGTTGCAGCAAATGGTGGAGTGGAAGCAGATGTACGTCAGAGAGTCAATGAAGGTTGCAAAGTGTTGGGGGCAGTTAAGGGAGTAGTAAAAAATAGAGGGTTGGGCATGAATGTAAAGAGAGTTCTATATGAGAAAGTGATTGTACCAACTGTGATGTATGGATCGGAGTTGTGGGGAATGAAAGTGATGGAGAGACAGAAATTGAATGTGTTTGAGATGAAGTGTCTAAGGAGTATGGCTGGTGTATCTTGAGTTGATAGGGTTAGGAACGAAGTGGTGAGGGAGAGAACGGGTGTAAGAAATGAGTTAGCGGCTAGAGTGGATATGAATGTGTTGAGGTGGTTTGGCCATGTTGAGAGAATGGAAAATGGCTGTCTGCTAAAGAAGGTGATGAATGCAAGAGTTGATGGGAGAAGTACAAGAGGAAGGCCAAGGTTTGGGTGGATGGATGGTGTGAAGAAAGCTCTGGGTGATAGGAGGATAGATGTGAGAGAGGCAAGAGAGCGTGCTAGAAATAGGAATGAATGGCGAGCGATTGTGACGCAGTTCCGGTAGGCCCTGCTGCTTCCTCCGGTGCCTTAGATGACCGCGGAGGTAGCAGCAGTAGGGGACTCAGCAGTATGAAGCTTCATCTGTGGTGGAAATGTGGGAGATTGGGCTGTGGCACCCTAGCAGTACCAGCTGAACTCGGCTGAGTCCCTGGTTAGGCTGGAGGAACGTAGAGAGTAGAGGTCCCCTTTTTTGTTTTTGTTTCTTGTTGATGTCGGCTACCCCCCAAAATTGGGGGAAGTGCCTTTGGTATATGTATGTATGTGATATATTGTGCTTAATGCTTGTCTAATACCACGTTTAACTTATACTGGTACAAAACAAATGCTAAGATTGCCAGTTCCTATAGAATACAGTACACATATCCGTCTCTTATGGTGTTATTAAAAAAAAAAAAACCAAAGAAGTGTGTTGTATTTAATTCTAATAAAATATTATATTCCATTCTGTTTTACTAATATTTTATTGATAGATGATAAAGTACTTTTCTGGCATGTCTCGGTTGAGGAAAAGTCAAGACCAGACAGCTACGAATGCAAATCGCGAGGAAATGAACCCTTCAGAATGCAAACTGCAGGGAAATGAACCCTTCAGAATGCAAAATGCAGGGAAATGAACCCTTCAGAATGCAAACTGCAGAGAAATGAACCCTTCAGAATGCAAACCGCAGAGAAATGAACCCTTCAGAATGCAAACCGCAGAGAAATGAACCCTTCAGAATGCAAACCGCAGAGAAATGAACCCTTCGGAATGCAAACCGCAGGGAAATTAACCCTTCGGAATGCAAACCGCACAGAAATGAACCCTTCGGAATGCAAAGCGCAGAGAAATGAACCCTTCGGAATGCAAACCGCAGAGAAATGAACCCTTCGGAATGCAAACCGCAGAGAAATGAACCCTTCAGAATGCAAACCGCAGAGAAATGAACCCTTCAGAATGCAAACTCCAGAGAAATGAACCCTTCAGAATGCAAACTCCAGAGAAATGAACCCTTCAGAATGCAAACCGCAGAGAAATGAACCCTTCAGAATGCAAACTGCAGAGAAATGAACCCTTCAGAATGCAAACCGCAGAGAAATGAAACCTTCGGAATGCAAACCGCAGAGAAATGAACCCTTCGGAATGCAAACCGCAGAGAAATGAAACCTTCGGAATGCAAACCGCAGAGAAATGAACCCTTCGGAATGCAAACCGCAGAGAAATGAACCCTTCGGAATGCAAACCGCAGAGAAATGAACCCTTCGGAATGCAAACCGCAGAGAAATGAACCCTTCGGAATGCAAACCGCAGGGAAAGAAACCCTTCGGAATACAAACCGCAGGGAAATGAACCCTTCGGAATGCAAAGCGCAGAGAAATGAACCCTTCGGAATGCAAAGCGCAGAGAAATGAACCCTTCGGAATGCAAACCGCAGAGAACTGAACCCTTCAGAATGCAAACTGCAGAAAAATGAACCCTTCAGAATGCAAACCGCAGAGAAATGAACACTTCAGAATGCAAACCGCAGAAAAATGAACCCTTCAGAATGCAAACCGCAGAGAAATGAACCCTTCAGAATGCAAACCGCAGAAAAATGAACCCTTTCAGAATGCAAACCGCAGAGAAATGAACCCTTCAGAATGCAAACCGCAGAGAAATGAACCCTTCAAAATGCAAACCGCAGGAAAATGAACCCTTCGGAATGCAAACCGCAGGAAAATGAACCCTTCGGAATGCAAACCGCAGGGAAATGAACCCTTCGGAATGCAAACCGCAGGGAAATGAACCCTTCGGAATGCAAACCGCAGATAAATGAACCCTTCGGAATGCAAACCGCAGAGAAATGAACCCTTCGGAATGCAAACCGCAGAGAAATGAACCCTTCAGAATGCAAACCGCAGAGAAATGAACCCTTCAGAATGCAAACCGCAGGGAAATGAACCCTTCGGAATACAAACCGCAGGGAAATGAACCCTTCGAAATGCAAACCGCAGAGAAATGAACCCTTCGGAATGCAAAGCGCAGAGAAATGAACCCTTCGGAATGCAAACTGCAGAGAAATGAACCCTTCGGAATGCAAACTGCAGAGAAATGAACCCTTCAGAATGCAAACTGCAGAGAAATGAACCCTTCGGAATGCAAACCGCAGAAAAATGAACCCTTCAGAATGCAAACCGCAGAGAAATGAACCCTTCAGGATGCAAACCGCAGAGAAATGAACCCTTCAGAATGCAAACCGCAGAGAAATGAACCCTTCAGAATGCAAACCGCAGAGAAATGAACCCTTCAGAATGCAAACCGCAGAGAAATGAACCCTTCAGAATGCAAACCGCAGAGAAATGAACCCTTCAGAATGCAAACCGCAGGGAAATGAACCCTTCAGAATGCAAACCGCAGAGAAATGAACCCTTCAGAATGCAAACTGCAGAGAAATGAACCCTTCAGAATGCAAACCGCAGAGAAATGAACAACTGCAGAGAAATGAACCCTTCGGAAGGCAAACCGCAGAGAAATGAACCCTTCAGAATGCAAACTGCAGAGAAATGAACCCTTCGGAATGCAAACCGCAGAGAAATGAACCCTTCAGAATGCAAACTGCAGAGATGAACCCTTCAGAATGCAAACTGCAGAGAAATGAACCCTTCAGAATGCAAACGGCAGAGAAATGAACCCTTCAGAATGCAAACGGCAGAGAAATGAACCCTTCAGAATGCAAACGGCAGAGAAATGAACCCTTCAGGATGCAAACTGCAGAGAGATGAACCCTTCAGAATGCAAACTGCAGAGAAATGAACCCTTCGGAATGCAAACTGCAGAGAAATGAACCCTTCAGAATGCAAACGGCAGAGAAATGAACCCTTCCGAATGCAAACGGCAGAGAAATGAACCCTTCAGAATGCAAACCGCAGAGAAATGAACCCTTCAGAATGCAATCGGCAGAGAAATGAACCCTTCGGAATGCAAACTGCAGAGAAATGAACCCTCCAGAATGCAAACAGCAGAGAAATGAACCCTTCAGAATGCAAACAGCAGAGAAATGAACCCTTCAGAATGCAAACGGCAGAGAAATGAACCCTTCAGAATGCAAACGGCAGAGAAATGAACCCTTCGGAATGCAAACGGCAGAGAAATGAACCCTTCGGAATGCAAACTGCAGAGAAATGAACCCTTCGGAATGCAAACGGCAGAGAAATGAACCCTTCAGAATGCAAACGGCAGAGAGATGAACCCTTCAGAATGCAAACTGCATAGAGATGAACCCTTCGGAATGCAAACGGCAGAGAAATGAACCCTTCAGAATGCAAACTGCAGAGAGATGAACCCTTCAGAATGCAAACCGCAGAGAAATGAACCCTTCAGAATGCAAACCGCAGAGAAATGAACCCTTCAGAATGCAAACCGCAGAGAAATGAACCCTTCGGAATGCAAACCCGCAGAGAAATGAACCCTTCGGAATGCAAACCGCAGAGAAATGAACCCTTCGGAATGCAAACCGCAGAGAGATGAACCCTTCAGAATGCAAACCGCAGAGAAATGAACCCTTCAGAATGCAAACCGCAGAGAAATGAACCCTTCAGAATGCAAACCGCAGGGAAATGAACCCTTCAGAATGCAAACCGCAGAGAAATGAACCCTTCAGAATGCAAACGGCAGAGAAATGAACCCTTCGGAATGCAAACTGCAGAGAAATGAACCCTTCGGAATGCAAACGGCAGAGAAATGAACCCTTCAGAATGCAAACTGCAGAGAGATGAACCCTTCGGAATGCAAACGGCAGAGAAATGAACCCTTCAGAATGCAAACTGCAGAGAGATGAACCCTTCAGAATGCAAACTGCAGAGAGATGAACCCTTCAGAATGCAAACCGCAGAGAAATGAACCCTTCGGAATGCAAACCGCAGAGAAATAAACCCTTCGGAATGCAAACCGCAGAGAAATGAACCCTTCGGAATGCAAACTGCAGAGAGATGAACCCTTCAGAATGCAAACCGCATGCAAACTGCAGAGAGATGAACCCTTCAGAATGCAAACCGCAGAGAAATGAACCCTTCAGAATGCAAACCGCAGAGAAATGAACCCTTCAGAATGCAAACCGCAGAGAAATGAACCCTTCAGAATGCAAACCGCAGAGAAATGAACCCTTCAGAATGCAAACCGCAGAGAAATGAACCCTTCAGAATGCAAACCGCAGGGAAATGAACCCTTCAGAATGCAAACCGCAGAGAAATGAACCCTTCAGAATGCAAACCGCAGAGAAATGAACCCTTCGGAATGCAAACTGCAGAGAAATTAACCCTTCAGAATGCAAACCGCAGAGAAATGAACCCTTCAGAACGCAAACTGCAGAGAAATGAACCCTTCGGAATGCAAACCGCAGGGAAATGAACCCTTCGGAATGCAAACCGCAGGGAAATGAACCCTTCGGAATGCAAACCGCAGAGAAATTAACCCTTCGGAATGCAAACAGCAGAGAAATGAACCCTTCAGAATGTAAACCGCAGAGAAATGAACCCTTCAGAATGCAAACTGCAGAGAAATGAACCCTTCAGAATGCAAACTGCAGAGAAATGAACCCTTCAGAATGCAAACGGCAGAGAAATGAACCCTTCAGAATGCAAACGGCAGAGAAATGAACCCTTCAGAATGCAAACTGCAGAGAAATTAACCCTTCAGAATGCAAACTGCAGAGAAATGAACCCTTCAGAATGCAAACTGCAGAGAAATGAACCCTTCAGAGATTTTTAAATAGTATTTGAGAAATCAGAACAGTAAGATGGCCATACTCCGCAAGTAAACAAGGACTGGGTCTTGAAAACAAATAGACTATATGTTAGCAGATGGTTCAAAAAGGAAGGTGAACTTTTCAGAAAAGGATGGAGACCACGAGATCTCATTTTCATACAGGGTGATTACCTTCATCCCTAATATTACAGCAAAGAATAAACTTCATGCTTCCCAGTGGTACACCTAGACCCTCAGCATCAATCTATATTTGTTCATCTCTACTCTTCAACTCATATCCTGGCCCAACTCAAAGATGCCTTGATGTAATTAGGAAGTATTCTTTCGGTGTACCGCCACTTTCTGGCTCATTTCATTCACCATCTCCTCCAATACATCACTAAGCTTCATATTCAAATGAATCCCGAAACGACCTGAACTCCCGAGTAAGTTTATGTCTTTGGCTTGGTTAGCAACATGGCATTCTGGTACAGTACCTTCTTACATTGTGACATCTATGCTTTCTTCCAGCTAACGTAGATTTTAGTCTGTACCCAATGGATATCCTTATAAGAGCAGTCTCTAGCTATAACATATTTTGCTTTATAAATTCAAACTATTTTTATACTCTAATCTCTTCGCTCAATTCCCTCCAAGGTGTTGAGAACTTAGGTGTTGTGATACTAATTAACACAAATAATCAAATTCTTTTACTCTCATTTAGCACAGATGCATTAACCCTTTAACCCCCAGGCTATTTGGAAATTTCCAACCCTTAACCCCAAGGGGGTTATTTTTTTCCCAGCACATTTTGCAGTATATTCTTTTTAAATTGCTCTAACAGCCTTAATTTTTGTCATAGAGAGGTCAGGTTGATCTCATTCTCTTGGAAAATGCCTGAGTTTTTCCAAAAAATTATCAAAAATATGAAAAAAATTAATTTTTATAGCATTTTTTTGCAAGGACGTACCGGTACATCCATGGGGGTAAAGGGATGGCTTTTGTGAAACGTACCAGTACGTCCTTTGGGGGTAAAAGGGTTAAGCCTAATGCAGAACTCAAGATGAATGAGGATGGTTGAGAAATTTATGATGATCAGCCGAATTTAGAAAAATCCCTCGAATTCATGGTGATTTCTATTTCATCTTAGATAAATGCTCATTGAGTATACAATTGCAAACTAAAAAAGAAAGGAGTTCATTAAGTTGATGGTACATAGGGTATTTGAAAAACAGACTTTTAAATTCTATAGTCAATTTTTTTTTAACGAGGCAGATTTGCACCAACTCGCAGAGGTGCGCTTTTCACTCAGAAGAGTTTCATGATCGCCGATTGGTCGAAAGTATTCGGACAAAAATACTTCCGACCAATCCGCTATCAGGGAACTTTTCCGAGCTAAAAGGGCACCCCTGCGAGTCGGTGCAAATCTGCCACGCTAAAAAAATTGACTATAGTTGCTTCATGGCCATCTTTAAACAGAGTAAACGAGTACTCGTTGGAACTCACGAGTTGGATTTTGAAATGACAAATAAGAAACAAAAGACTAGCATTGCTTTTACGAACACTTAGATAAAAACCAACGACTAAAGTTCCCCGCTGTGTATAAAGCCGAGGAATCGCAGAAATTGTCCGCCTAATCATTGACATTCCTATCGACCTTCCCTTTTTATCCTTGTCCCAGATTTCCAAACCATAGATACAGATAAGCCAAAATCTGAAGTGCTAGATGACATCTTTCTTTTTAGCTTCGTCATTTCCATTTGCTACAAATATGTGTAATATGGCAAACTTGTTTATCTGAAGTGAGATAAGCAACCAATATCATTTGAGAGATAACTGCAAAGCTAAATAAAATCTCTTGAGCCCTTAAAGAGTTGCTTATTCAATAGGAGATAAGATTGTGTAACAATATGATAAGAGCAAATTGGGAATAAATCACATTATTAATGCATAGTGACTTGAAATTTTCAAAAAACTTTCTAATAAACGGACTTTTGAGCGAAGCGAAAAATATATTTTTGGGTGAGATAGCCATGATAGCCATGTCGTCCTGATGGACCCACCGGCCTTCACAGAATCCCTCCCAAAACTACTATATCTGTAGCACCATGCTCAATGCTACAAGGAATGTCCGCCATCTTGGATATGGCGCCGTCTTGATACTCAATAGTAGTATGGGAAATAGGGTAACCTTGATAACGGCTCCCCTTCCAAAATTGTCACTCTTCTCCCTCGAAGCGAAAACGCTATTCGGGGTGAAGATCGCTATGCGTCAAAACTTTTTGGTTTCCTTGGAAAATAAGAATGTATAGTTGACAAGATAAAAGTGATAAAATTAATAAAAAGTTTAGTTGGTTTTTAGTTACAGTAAATCAAGTATAGATCATTAAATTTATTTTCTCCCAATGAATACTTAAGGTAATAAGACCAATGAAGTGTTTAGTCATTAGTTTTTTAGTATTAGCTTTCAGTCTAAAAAGCTATTTCTAAAATAATAAAAAAAGCAATGAATGGCACCGAAAAAGGGCACCTTCAAATGATGGGGCCTCAATCATCCCATTCTGGAGGACCATGTACATGAAAAGCGATGGATGGCACCTTACTGGAGCCTAAATCCCCGCTCGCCGTCAACTAGCCTACCCCTGATAGTACAATAAAAAGAGCATGGTTTACCCAAGGACAACAACAGGTCCACATAAGATCAAACATTATGATATTCATCGTCATCATCTCCTCCGACGCCTATTGACGCAAAGGGCCTCGGTTAGATTTCGCCAGTTGTCTCTATTAGCTTTTAAATCATTACGTCTCCATTCATCACCTCCTACTTCATGTTTTATAGTCATCAGCCACGTAGGCCTGGCCCTTCCAACTCTTCTAGTGTCTTGTGAAGCCCAGTTAAACGTTACGATATTAGAGAAAACAAAATGTAGAAAATTAATTTCAAATTGTAGAAAAGAAACTGCTGATTGAAACAGTCAGAAGGTTCCACATTTCCACCATGCATTTGTGGGATGGAGAGGTTGCATAAAAGTTAATATAGTAGAGACAGCCAATCTCGGTGGAACAATAGCAAGAGATGGGAATGTTACAAAATACATACAAGTGCAGGAACCTTGATTAAAGCAATTTATATCCACAAATCTCATCCTTGATATCGCTGCATCGTCACGCATTATCTCTCTATCAGATTTTCCTGATGTGATGAGTCAAATTATTACATCAGGTACTCATCTTCTGGATCTTCCCACTTCAATATCTGACGCTTTTCTAAAGAGCTACTGTAGTCCCCTTTTGATTGCACGATCTATTTTCCAGCCTACGAACATGGCCGTCAACTATTGCCTCACTTTTAAATAATTTATCTTATAAAATATGTATATCAAGAAAATAAATACAAGTTATTTCCTCACTTTTAAATGATCTACCCTATAAAATATGTGTATCAAGAAATAAATACAATAGTTATTTCTTCACTTTTAAATAATCTGTCTTATAAAATGTGTGTATCAAGAAAATAAATAAAATTATTTCCTCACTTTTAAATAATCTATCTTATAAAATATGTATATCAAGAAAATAAATACAGTAGTTATTTCCTCACTTGTAAATAATCTACCTTATAAAATGTGTGTATCAAGAAAATAAATACAATTATTTCCTCACTTTTAAATAATCTATCTTATAAAATATGTGTATCAAGAAAATAAATACAATTATTTCCTCACTTAAATAATCTGCCTTATAAAATGTGTGTATCAAGAAAATAAATACAATCATTATTTGCTCACTTTTAAATAATCTATCCTATAGAATATGTGTATCAAGAAAATAAATACAATAATTATTTCCTCACTTTTAAATAATCTATTCTATAAAATATGTGTATCAAGAAAATAAATACAATAATTATTTCCTCACTTTTAAATAATCTATCTTATAAAATATGTGTATCAAGAAAATAAATACAATAGTTATTTCCTCACTTTTAAATAAACTATTCTATAAAATATGTATATCAAGAAAATAAATACAATAGTTAAGTCCTCACTTTTAAATAATCTATTCTATAAAATACTGTATGTGTATCAAGAAAATAAATACAATTATTTCCTCACTTTTAAATAATCTATCTTATAAAATATGTGTATCAAGAAAATAAATACAATTATTTCCTCACTTTTAAATAATCTATCCTATAGAATATGTGTATCAAGAAAATAAATACAATCATTATTTGCTCACTTTTAAATAATTTATCTTATAAAAGCATGAGGAAGGGCAGTGAATGGTGGAATGAAGGAGTGAAGGTAAAAGTGGAAGAGAAAAAGAGGGCTTTTGAAGAATGGCTGCAGAATAATAGTATAGAGAAGTATGAAAAATATAGAGAGAAAAATGTGGAAGTAAAGCGCAAGGTACGTGAGGCAAAGAGTGCAGCTGACCTGAGGTGGGGTCAGGGATTGGGTCAGTCATATGAAGAGAATAAGAAGAAGTTTTGGAAAGAAGTGAAGAGAGTAAGGAAGGCTGGCGGAAGAATTGAAGAGACAGTGAAAAATGGAAATGGAAGGTTGTTAAAAGGCGAGGAGGCAAGGAAAAGGTGGGCGGAATATTTTGAAAGTTTGCTGAATGTTGAGGATAATAGGGAGGCGGATATAATTGCTGTTCCAGGTGTTGAGGTGCCAGTGATGGGAGATGAGAATGAGAGAGAGATTACAATAGAGGAAGTGAGGAGAGCACTAGATGAAACGAGAGTAGGAAAAGCATCTGGTATGGATGGTGTGAAAGCTGAGATGTTGAAGGAAGGGGGTGTGACTGTAATTGAATGGTTGGTGAGATTGTTTAATATGTGTTTTGTGTTGTCAATGGTACCAGTAGATTGGGTTTGTGCATGTATTGTACCACTATATAAGGGTAAGGGAGATGTGCATGAGTGTTGTAATTCAAGAGGTATTAGTTTGTTGAGTGTAGTTGGAAAAGTGTATGGTAGAGTAATGATTAATAGGATTATGGATAAAACAGAGAATGCAATCTTGGAAGTACAGGGTGGTTTTAGAAGAGGTAGGGGTTGTATGAATCAGATTTTTACAATTAGGCAGATATGCGAGAAATATTTAGCAAAAGGTAAGGAGGTGTATGTTGCGTTTATGGATCTGGAGAAAGCATATGATAGAGTTGATAGGGAAGCAATGTGGAATGTGATGAGGTTATATGGAGTTGGTGGAAGGTTGTTACAAGCAGTGAAAAGTTTCTACAAAGGTAGTAAAGCATGTGTTAGAATAGGAAATGAAGTGAGTGATTGGTTTCCGGTGAGAGTGGGGCTGAGACAGGGATGTGTGATGTCGCCGTGGTTGTTTAACTTGTATGTTGATGGAGTGGCGAGAGAGGTGAATGCTCGAGTGCTTGGACGAGGATTAAAACTGGTAGGCGAGAATGACCATGAATGGGAGGTAAATCAGTTGTTGTTTGCAGATGATACTGTACTGGTAGCAAACACAGAAGAGAAGCTTGACCGACTAGTGACAGAATTTGGAAGGGTGTGTGAGAGAAGGAAGTTGAGAGTTAATGTGGGTAAGAGTAAGGTTATGAGATGTACGAGAAGGGAAGGTGGTGCAAGGTTGAATGTCATGTTGAATGGAGAGTTACTTGAGGAGGTGGATCAGTTTAAGTACTTGGGGTCTGTTGTTGCAGCAAATGGTGGAGTGGAAGCAGATGTACGTCAGAGAGTGAATGAAGGTTGCAAAGTGTTGGGGGCAGTTAAGGGAGTAGTAAAAAATAGAGGGTTGGGCATGAATGTAAAGAGAGTTCTATATGAGAAAGTGATTGTACCAACTGTGATGTATGGATCGGAGTTGTGGGGAATGAAAGTGACGGAGAGACAGAAATTGAATGTGTTTGAGATGAAGTGTCTAAGGAGTATGGCTGGTGTATCTCGAGTAGATAGGGTTAGGAACGAAGTGGTGAGGGAGAGAACGGGTGTAAGAAATGAGTTAGCGGCTAGAGTGGATATGAATGTGTTGAGGTGGTTTGGCCATGTTGAGAGAATGGAAAATGGTTGTCTGCTAAAGAAGGTGATGAATGCAAGAGTTGATGGGAGAAGTACAAGAGGAAGGCCAAGGTTTGGGTGGATGGATGGTGTGAAGAAAGCTCTGGGTGATAGGAGGATAGATGTGAGAGAGGCAAGAGAGCGTGCTAGAAATAGGAATGAATGGAGAACGATTGTGACGCAGTTCCAGTAGGCCCTGCTGCTTCCTCCGGTGCCTTAGATGACCGCGGAGGTAGCAGCAGTAGGGGACTCAGCATCATGAAGCTTCATCTGTGGTGGAAATGTGGGAGGTTGGGCTGTGGCACCCTAGCAGTACCAGCTGAACTTGGTTGAGTCCCTGGTTAGGCTGAAGGAACGTAGAGAGTAGAGGTCCCCTTTTTTGTTTTGTTTCATTGTTGGTGTCGGCTACCCCCCAAAATTGGGGGAAGTGCCTGGGTATATGTATGTATGCATGTATAAAATATGTGTATCAAGAAAATAAATACAATTATTTCCTCACTTTAAATCTATCCTATAAAATACAAGAAAATAAATACATAAATAAATAACCTGACATAAAAAAAGGAGAATATCTTCAAAATCTCATCCAATTACGCAACTTGCTTACAAAAAACGCATAAAAGCTATGTCATTATCAGCTAGATTGGGATTTGTTCTCAAGCAAACCCCAAAACAAGAAAAATTCTATACTTAAGCAATCAACAGATAACTTTATCTGATAAACACCATGTCATTCAAAGCCTTCGTATTATGTAAAATTCCTTATTTCGTAACAATGAGAAGTAATAAAACAGTACTGTATGTAGTTCTAAATTGTAAACAGTGTCTTTGGCGATTAAAAACCTAAAGGGTTTTATGTAGCCTGAACTCACTCATGATAAAAGCACAGTTTATGAAAAACTCAAAAAATGTCAGGAAATGACGACAAATGAAAACCTAGTTGGTGGTGTGATAAATGACGTAAAGCATAACTCATGCAGATGTGGAAGTCTTCCCTTTGCTTTCGATGACAAACAAAGGGTCACAATTCATGTCGCGTAATAATGCAAGAGTATTTATATGAGAAGAATACATTTAACCGTCAATTCTCACTTCTTAAACCGTAAGCTCTTTATCCCATCACAATCTTTTAACAAGTTTAATCTCCATTGCTTCTTAACCCTTTTACCCCCAGGCTATTTGGAACTTTCCAACCCTTAACCCCCAGGAGTTTTCTTTTTTTTAAGCACATTTTGCGGTAAATATTTTTTAAATTGCTCTAACAGCCTTAATTTTTGTCATAGAGAGGTCAGGTTAGTCTCATTCTTTTGGAAAATGTCTGAAGTTTCTCATAAAGTTATCAAAAATATGTAAAAAAAAAAAAAAAAAATGTAAATAGCAGTTTTTTGCAAGGACGTACCGGTACGTCCATGGGGGTAAAGGGACGAGTTTTGTGAAACGTACCAGTACGTCCATTGGGGGTAAAAGGGTTAACTACTTCACGTCATTTCTAAATCATCTCTACAAAATTCATGGGAACTTCAAGTCACTTCGAGCATTGCTAAGAAAAACAGCCAATACAATAATCAATATGCATCATAGCAAAGGATTTTAGGAGCAGGATTATGATAAAAAATTTTGTTATAATCTATCAATGAGTTATTTATTAATTTTTTGTTATTATACTAAAGACTTCAGAACCTATGATAAAAGATAAATAATATTAATGAAAACGGAACAACATATGGTATGAGCGACGGCATCGACCAGCAAAGACGACCATAGCACGTGTAATGATGATTTGACAGAATTACGAGATCCAGTGGTATAACAAACCAGAATGAAAAAATCTTTAATGAATACAATTAAGAAAATGAGACAGAAGGTTCATATTTTGAGACAATATATAAAAGAAAAAAGAAAAAGCAGTTGGTAAAAGTATAAGAAAACAAATTAAAAACCACAAGCATCCATTGATCATGTCTAGCCACCGTTAAATTGAGCAAGTTCTCATACACAGCGATTAGAAAAGTGCAGGCATGAGGGGAACTCAAATTGAACTTTTAAAAATAATGGCTTCAAAGAGGCTATACACACTGAGTTGCCAAAGAAGTTGGCCGGAAAAGACATCAAGACATCAGAATAAATGTATTTGCAATATAAGCTTGCAGCCTGTTCCTGCCCACCGCTGAAAAAATAACTGCCTGTAAGCCGTAACCTAATGCTAGGAAATAGTGCAACACTAAAGTACATAAATGCTATCCAGAAACACCCTGACTATCAGGAACTAAGAATAGAAATGTAAATTCTTAATACGGCAAAGTTAAAAGCCCAAAAATTACTCTGAGAGAATTAAATTGTACAAAACAGTGAAGGTAGAAGTAGAGCAATGCAATATATTACTTACCGAAGCCAAGTAAACACATGAAAATCAAGGAGCTAAATCTGTAGGTTGGCCGACGTGGATCGCAGACGGCAGCGCATCCTTCAAGCTCAACATCTCCCTCTGATGCCTAAACAATGATAAATATTAAGATCAATAAAAAGTAAATTAGGAAATTGAATGAAAAGTAAAATAGTCATTGAAAGGAATTAAAATATTCAAATTGACAAAGAAAATATTATTATCTATATATTAATACGATAGCGTTTGTTATTTATTTTGTGTGTCACGCTTTAAAGAAAACAGAAATAATTTCATGGTATACTCTTACAAATTTAGGATTTAAAGAAAACAGAAATAATTTCATGGTATACTCTTACAAATTCACATTAGACTTTGATTACTTAACCAAAGCACATCTTATTTAGTTTTCCCAATTTTGTCTTTAGCACCTGACTTTTTTTTTAGATATTAGACAAAAAATTGAGCTCTATCAATTTCCATAACCTAGATTATAAAATTAATCTCAGGACATTTTATTCAAACATGTATAAGTTAGGAACAAGATAATTAGTATTGAAAATATTTTGTGTAATTTACACGGGTTCCACTTGTTATTATTATTATCATTATAAGGTACAACCCTAGTTGGAATAGCAGGATTATATAAGCTCAAGGGCTTCAAGAAGGAAAATAGCCCAGTAAGGAAATAAGGATAAAGATAGATTAGAGGGCTTGAGTGTACCATTTCACAAGAGAACTCTAACCCAAAACATTGGAAGACCATGGTACAGAGGCTATGGGACTACCTATGACTAAAGGACAATGCTTTGATTTTGGAATTACCACCTAAAAAGAGCTGCTTACCATTGATAAAGTCTCCTTCTATCCTTACCAAGTGGAAAGCAGCTGATAAACAATCACAGTGCAGTAGTTAACCCCTTGACTGAAGAGGACATTTTTTATTATCTCAATGTTGTCAGCTGTATGTGGATAGGAGAATGCAGAAAGAGGATATGTAAAGAATAAGCAAAACTATTCAGTGTATGCGTAGGCAAAGAAAAAAAGACGTAATCAGATAGGAATCCAACGTACAGTAGCACTTTTAGCAATAACTCAGTAACTCCATTTTCCTTTCACACAGCTTGATGGTACACTCGGGCACACTTTTCTATCTTAATTTTCTTCCTCTGTTTTATTTAAGTTTTTATAGTCTATACATGGAAGATCTATTTTAATGTTACTTTTATTAATATATTCTATATTATTCATTATTTCTCTCATAGCTTATTTACTTATTTCCTTCCCTCACTCAGCTATTTTTTCTGTTGGAGCCCTTGGGCTTATAGCATCCTGCTTTTCCAACTAAGTTTGTAGCTTAGCAAGTAATAATAATAATAATAATAATAATAATAATAATAATAATAATAATAATAATAATAATAATAATAATAACTCTTAAAATTTTAATCATGCTTTTTAAATATTTCAAAGGAAAATTTGTAGTGTAATGAAGATATTTAAACCTACAATAAATAATCAATAAAATTTAAATATTATTCAAACTCATTCACCAGATAAACTTAAAAGTCCATCCTGAAGACTTTGCCAAATTCTTGAAAGACTAAGAAATACAATTTTGATCTAAACATTACTCGCTTGAATCTATGACCAAGTTGTGGAATGATCTTCCTAATCGGGTGGTTGAATCAGTAGAACTTCAAAAGTTCAAAGTTGGAGCAAATGCTTTTTTGTTGACCAGGCGGACATGAGTCTTTTTATAGTTTATTTATGACATATTTGTTTTTTATGTTGTTAATAGTTTATATATGACATGTCTGTTTTGACGTTGTTACTTATTTTAGAATGATTTATTGTTAATTTGTTCTCTTCATTTATTTATTTCCTTATTTCCTTTCCTCACTGGGCTATTTTTCCCTGTTGGAGCCCCTGGGCTTATAGCATCTTGCTTTTCCAACTAGGGTTGTAGCTTGGATAGTAATAATAATAATAATAATAAGGTTTAAGCAAAACAGGAATCCACATAAAGGTAAATTGTCTGAGTAACGATTCAAAATCAAATATAATTTGTAACACTAAGAGAGAAAACAACAAGTAAGGTACTGTATACTGTAGAACTAGAGCATGAACTATACAATGTAAACTATATTTGTATTATACAGCAGAAGTACAGTAATATACTTCACAATACAGTATTGTATGTTCAAAACCATTTTCTCATGTCTAACTAACCTAGCCATAAAAATATATAAGCAGATGAGGTTTCCAGTAATATTATTAATTTTTAAAACGCTACAGTATTAAATAATAACTATATAGTATTATTATCATTATTATTATTATTATTATTATCATTATTATTACAAGCCAAGCTATAACCCTAGTTGGAAAAGCAAGATGCTATAAGCCCTAGGGCTCCAAAAGAGAAAAAGAGCCCAGTGAGGAAAGGAAATAAGGAAATAAATAAATGAAGAGAAAAAATTAACAATAAATCATTCTAAAATAAGTAACAACGTCAAAACAGACATGTCATATATAAACTATTAACAACATCAAAAACAAATAGGTCATAAATAAACTATAAAAAGACTCATGTCCGCCTGGTCAACAAAAAAGCATTTGCTCCAACTTTGAACTTTTGAAGTTCTACTGATTCAACCACCCGATTAGGAAGATCATTCCACAGTACCAAGAGGAAAGTAGCCTTACTGTTCTTAAAAAAGCAAAACCTCTTTCATACGTACATGAACAACATTACTTACATGATCAACTTCTTCGAGATCCTCATGCTGTGTCGCGATGGTACCTTCAGCCATCCCTTGAGGTAGGCCTTCGCTGCTCACGGAGTCCCCATCGTGTTGAGACGAACACTCGACCATAGTGTTGCTATACCGATGACAATTACTGTAATGAATTGGAAAAGGTTTTATTCTCTTATCATTGAAACTATTCAATAATCAATTCCATCTGATAAACAAAAGATATAATAACAATGGTAAATGCATTACACTATCTGCTTTATAAACCGCAATAGGAAGGGACTGACGTAATATAGAAAACTTCTCGGCCAAGTTTAATGCAAATAGATATCTAGGAAAAATTATATAACTATCAAAAGTTTTGCAAAAAAGTTAGAAAAACACGCTACACTTGCGCAACCTGCTTAGTGTAGCCTGAATGAAGATTTCCCTTGTCCCGGGCTCATAGTATAAGCAATGGAGAAGATAAGAAATGTTTTCAAACATAAGAGCCCTTAATCATGATCATAAGATAATGATCCGATTCAATTTTCAGGTCTCCGGACAAACTTGTATACCATCACACAACAGTACAATCACTTTGATAACGGAGTTAGATAAGGGTTTCCTTGAGAATTTGATTAAATAAAGATAGTGTCATAAACATAGTGAGTTGGCAGACCTTCAGTTGTAATATTCTAAATAAAATTCCATATGAAAATAATTAAAAAAGACTATTAAAGGTTGAAATTCATAATAAAAGAGGAAAACTTAAATTGTTACAGTTCAACCATAATCCACTATACAATACACCACATTTGAAGGGCCCAGAGATAGGAACCCCTCCCCTCTCCTCCTCCTACGGGGAGCGTAGTATCCACAACCATAAATCTCCCAGCTACTGGTGAAACCAGGTTTACATAACCTTCAATTGTCAAGTTACAAATTACCTAGAATTACGTGACCTTCCGTGCTGAAATTTATACCTTGTTTTCAAAGTATTTTAACATAAGAATTCTAAATTACACAAATAATTAATACCACTTACATGGAGGTCTGCTAGAATTACATGACCCTCTGTTCTGCAATCTATTCCTTGTTTTCAAAGTATTATGACATCATAAGAAGTCTTAAATACGCAAATTAATAATACCACTTACATAGAGGTCTGCCTAAACACTATATACTGTACTGCATTCGTGAATCAATATCACAGTTTAAACAGAATTGAAGGTACAGTTATATTATCCAACATCCAGCACTGTGACATAACAATTATGATGTATATGGGAAAAGATATTCCAACAGTAGTCCTAGAAATAAATACTTGTGCATAATAAACTAGAGGGGCACTCAGTAGAGCGCAGACCTCCGCCGCGGCACCTTATTTCTCAACCTTTTGCTCAACTCTTACCTTCACCTTAACATGTATTAATTGCCATGGATTTTCATATACTCAAATATAAACCAAGTTTGAAGTCTCTGTGAAAACAATGTCCAAACTTATTATTATGTGAATTGGACATTTTGCTTGACATTTGACCTTGACCTTCCAAAATTAAATCATTTCCAGCTTTTTACATAAGTTAATCCCTGCAAGTTTCATTACTCTACGATTAAAATTGTGGCCATGAAGCTGTTCACAGACACACAAACAAGGGTAAAACATAACCTCCTTCCAACTTAGTTGGGAAAGGTAAAGAAACCAAACAAGAGGAAAGAAATAAAATTAAATTTGGAAGCAGCAATCCCCTCTAGAAATCAACACTTTTGGACATCAATGAAAAGTACTATATAGTATAAACTGCCCTTAGTTCTAAATTTATGAAGTAAATAAAGTCTAAAAATATGGACATTCAACATATTTCCAAACCTTATAGTTCTGCCCAATATGCGGCCTACTTAAAAACACGATCAACTGGAAATGTACAAATGAAAAATGCTCTATTTGATGACAAAAATAATCAAAGCCATGACCTTTTCAGAGGCAGAAAAGGAATGACATGTAACGAAGGTAAAGTGGAACCAAAATAAAGTCAGTTTCATCCTAGCTGGCAAACAGTCAAACCACAGTTTGGTAAAAAAAACTATATAAAAAAAGTTGTATACAAGTTTTTTCAGGGCTCGTTAAACTTTAACTTGTGTTTTTTTTTGTATATTTTTTTAATATATGGATAATTTTTCAAGGTAATACTCATCATCTACCTTTAATCTGTGTGTGCCCAAAGAACTAGGTAGATATTACGCAAACTAAGCGAGGTGTAAAGCAAAAATTAACATCATGTACCGCGGACAAAGACAATGTTTTGCTTCGTCATCGGTCAGCGGGAGGGGAGAATGCCTGAACGAACTGCCAATCAGCGACGAGCTTTCAAACCGGGGTTCGGCTCCATTTGCCAGTCAAGATGAAACTGGCTACTGTATAGTTTCAATTATCCATAAAACAGAAACCATCAAATATGGCAATACTGAACAAAATAAATCAAAGCTAGAAGACTCCATATATAAATAAAATTGAAAGTAAAAATCATAGGCCATATAGAGCAGTAGCCTACATTAAATGAAAATGTCTACAATGAAAATACAATTGATAATTGTAAATGATCTTCACCCATAAAAGGGCATGGCACAAATTGACAGTACTGTATCAGTGAACATGAGAAAATATAATGTTCTACAACTAGAGGGGCACTCAGTAGATCGCAGACCTCCGCCATGGCAGCTTATTTCTTGACCTTTTGCTCGACCTTGACTTTTGACCTTAACATGTATTAACTGGTGTGGATTTTTATACACTCAAATATAAACCATGTTTGAAGACTCTGTGACAACGATGTCCAACTTACGGCTGATTACGATAATTAGACATTTTGCTCGACCTTGACCTTTGACCTTGGCCTTCCAAAATTTCATGATTTCCAGCTTTTTAAATCATAGTTAATCCCTGTAAGTTTCATTAGTCTACGGTTAAAATTGTGGCCAGGAAGCTTACCACCATCAAATAAACGTATACACAAAAAACAAACACACAAAGAGGGGCAAAAGCATAACCTCCTTCCAACTTCGTTGGCGGAGGTAACGGTAAATTTTTAGTTTCAGCCAAATTTGGAAAAATGCAATAAAAATATATTTGTTGCATCAGAAATAGTGTGGTTTCAATGAATTTAACGTTTATTTTGACTGCAAACCAACCGATTTAGAGATTTACTATGTATACCCTAGTTCATCCCACCAATTATGGGGGACACCCTTTGGGAACCGGGGTTTTGGGTGGGGGAAGGGGGGGGGAGGGTTTTGGGGCATTGAATGATATTTGCAATAAATGAATAATTATTGTTCCAGCACCCCTCCCCCATACCCCTAACTAGGCCTACCGGGGGGAGGGGGGTAGGGCCCCCCAGCGACTCCCCCCCCCTTAAAGCCACAGTAATTTTCAGGGCACCACAGAACCTAACAAACCCACCTAACCTAACCTAGGGGCCCTGTACCCCTACCGGGGGGGCTTCGCCCCCCCTGCGACCCCCCCTTATGGCCAAAGTAATTTTCAGGGCACCACAGAACCTAACAAACCCACCTAACCTAACCTAGGGGCCCTGTACCCCTACCGGGGGGGGCTTCGCCCCCCCTGCGACCCCCCCTTAAGGCCACAGTAATTTTCAGGGCACCACAGAACCTAACAAACCCACCTAACCTAACCTAGGGGCCCTGTACCCCTACCGGGGGGGGGCTTCGCCCCCCCTGCGACCCCCCCTTATGGCCACAGTAATTTTCAAGGCACCACAGAACCTAACAAACCCACCTAACCTAACCTAGGGGCCCTGTACCCCTACCGGGGGGGGGCTTCGCCCCCCCTGCGACCCCCCCTTATGGCCACAGTAATTTTCAAGGCACCACAGAACCTAACAAACCCACCTAACCTAACCTAGGGGCCCTGTACCCCTACCGGGGGGGGCTTCGCCCCCCCTGCGACCCCCCCTTAAGGCCACAGTAATTTTCAGGGCACCACAGAACCTAACAAACCCACCTAACCTAACCTAGGGGCCCTGTACCCCTACCGGGGGGGGCTTCGCCCCCCCTGCGACCCCCCCTTTAACCAGGGGTAAATTTGAATATATATATTTTGTTAAATCACTTCTTACCTTAAACGGAAGATGACGATGAAGATGTGGAAGGTTGTGGTTGACCCTCTTCTGAATCATCAAGTACTGGAATACATTCAGATTTGGTACAATACCACACATGTCTATCCTCAGGAAAATGTAAAGGCGAATCACATTTACCACACTGGACACTTAAAGGTAATACGGAATGCTCCCTTAGAAAACGATTCACTACTTCAGGAGTTCCATTATAATTCCCATGAAATCGGCCGATCACATCAAAATAGGAATAACGACATATTTCACACAACCGTACCGGAGGATCCATGACAGTAAAATGACGTGTGATGAAAATATAGAAACCGGAACTTTTGAGAACCGAAAACAAACGACAATCACGGGTTTCTCCCATAATGAAATAGGGAAAAAAACAAAATAGTATCGTTTACAATGTTATATTGCACGAAAAACAGATCCTTGAAACAAGACTGAGAGACCAATGAATCGTCCAATAATAACCCTTGATAAGAACCCAGTAGTATTTTGATTGGAGGAGCGACATTAGTGGGAGGAGCAAATGCGCATTCAAGTAAATATTGTCACATTACGCAATGGGGCGGAGCCAAGTAAGATGAAAACAGACATACAAACGAACAAGAGCTACCTTGCGTGGCCATGGAAAGATATACACTAAACTTAGAAAAAGTCAAGACCTTCAATTCCTGAAATATTTTTTTTCTCTGTAAGTATGCATTAGCGACAATAATGTATTGAGAAGAAGTGTTTTGTTATCACGTGCTTTACTAGGAAAATATATTAATATAATACATTTCCCAATTTGGTTGAATCCAAAACTTTACCGAGGTAACCACTATTAACCCTCCCCCCAAACGAAAAAGAACAGCAGCCTTATAACAAACAACAAATAACATTCATGTGAACATGAACGGGAGAGGAGATAAGAGTTTCCTGTTGTTACCATCTTACGGCAAGGTAATTATAAAAAAAAAAAAAAAAGATACAGTATCCCAATTGTATGAAACCGGATACATGTACGGTATACTTCTCACCTGATCCACTCAAGAGAAAACCACATACAGTATATTATACACAAATATGATACATAATTACATTAAAAGAAATTATTGAAATTATAGCACATGTACAATGTCTCCTAGCCAGTCTTCCATTCTCGACCAATCTTATTTCTCTCGGCCAAATCAAACATCAAATATTTTTCAGTTACGTTTTAGATTATTTTCAAACTCAACCCACTTTCTGAAATGCCTTCAGCTACAGAATGCCTAACCTACCAAGTCTTTACTGTAGTTCTCATGCGACTAAATTTTCACTCGCGCTAAGAACTATCAAATCATTATCTAGCATATACTTAATTTCCTTACCTACTGGGATCAAACAATATGGACTTAATAATTATGAAGTTGATTGGTAGGGATTCCTAGGAGCTATTTTTACTAAGGACTGCACTTAAAATGTTAAAAGGTCGCCTACGAACAGAGAAAAACTATAATTATTATATACATAATCAGTGCAATAACTGCCGATGATTCAACAGGTAAATCTATTTGCCTCGCCACTTCCTCTATAGTTCACGACAGTGTAAGATTATGTTTACTACTGAAAGCTAACGAGATGTTGGCACGGCTCAAACAATGGATCCAAATATTGCGAGTGCCCGACGTTTCCTTTTCTTATTATGGATGGAGATTATGTCGCAAATTCTCTTTGACAATCATAACTTAAAGGACGAAAATCAAATGAATCTCATATCCACCCACAAAAGGGAGAAGTACCTAGACTACTCTTTGCTTGAATGCGCCATATTGTACCTTTCGCACAATCTTCGTAGGCTATAGACCTCTAACTGCCAGTTCAGGACCTCCCAAGCATAAGCTTAGAACTTTTGTAAGAAAAGCTAAAAGGGAATCCAGATTGACCGAATCCTAAAGCCTCGCTAATCAAATAGGTTACTTCCACTCGTCCTATGTTAGGTTAGGTTGGGCATTACCTTAAACACACTTGTTCTAAACCAGTACTATAGTCCATTTCTTTTAGCGAGTCATATTTGCACCGACTCGCAGCGGTGCCCTTTTAGCTCGGAAAAGTTTCCTGGTCGCTGATTGGTTAGCATTATCTTGTCCAACCAATCAGCGATCAGGAAACTTTTCCGAGCTAAAAGGGCACCGCTGCGAGTCGGTGCAAATATGACTCGCTAAAAGAAATGGACTATAGTAAACACCATAAACCTTACAATCGTCTGTTACCCAATCAAGGACTCTGTGTTTTTTCTCTTTTTATAGTTTAATTATGAAATATATGTTTTGATGTTTTAATGTTATTTAAATATTTTATTTCAATTGTTCATTATCTTTCAGATTGTTTATGACACTGTTTTTTCTCTTTTTATGGTTTATTTATGAAATATATGTTTTGATGTTACTGGTTTTAAATATTTTATTTTTATGGTTCATTATTTCTCAGATCGTTTATCTATTTCCTTATTTCCTTTCCTCACTTGGCTCTTTTTCCCTGTTGGAGCCCTAGGGCTTGTAGCATCTTATTTTGCTAACTAGGGTTGTAGCTTAGCTAATAATAATAATAATAATAATAATAATAATAATAATATGTCCCACCATGCATTGGATGTTATTAACACACTATGGAACACAGTTTGTATTATTATTATCACTAGCCAAGCTACAACATTAGTTGGAAAAGCAAGATGCTCTAAGCACAAGGGATCCAACAGGGAAAATAACCCAGTGAGGAAAGTTAATAAGGAAATAAACGATATAAGAAATAATGAACAAACAAAACAAAATATTTAAAAACCTTAACAATATTAAAACAAATATTTCATATATAAACCATAAAAGGACTTATGTCAGTCTGTTCACTGAATGATAAACATGTAAAATTATACCTCACCTTAAGACAAAGTTCATGGGTGTATTACAGGAGGTTTCAACTTCCCTTTTAATTACCATAATTACATTTACACCATTTTCATTTAATCATTCAATTGAATTAAGGATAAAATAATTGGGGTGTATGTATGATAGCGGCCACCTGTATGTATTATTATGGCTAACTTAGAATACGGCAGTGTAAGGGGGGGTTGCAGAAAGGTGTTAGCCCCCCCCCCCCCCCCCATTAGGTATGTAGGTAAGGACATTTCTTGTAAGTTAGGTTAGGGGGGAAAATTTAGGTTAATCGACGTCCATTTTTGATGAGCGCGTGAGGAACTGGCCGCTGATATACAAAATCTCCAAACAATTTCTAAATGCTTTATATACTCCAAGCATATTTGAACACTACTAACGCGGCAATCAATCTTCTTTTGTATACCTCAATCAAAATTCAACCAACGGTAAACCCTAACAGAATAGGCATCGTTCAGAAATACGGCGATGTTTAACGAGTGGGATCGCGGCATCCTACACCTAGTTTAGGGCCAACTTACGTAGGTAGGCGATACATGGGCCAAACCTACACCATTAAGGTCACAGCATCTTGAATTCGGTGTAAGGGGAGCACGAGCTTTGATAATTACAAATGACGGTGGCAAGGTAAATATTTACAGACATAGCCTACTGATTTTAAAAATAGGGAGGTAGCTTATGGAAAATACAAAGTGGTTTGCTAAGCAAACAACTAAAAACCTAAACCCTAACATATACACAAAGAATATTTGATTTTTAAGTTAATTGGGACTAAAATAATGTAAATATTCATCTAAAAACACGAGATACAAGTGCATAAGGCTAGGCTTGGCAGACCTTATTTTGGGATAACGAAGGCCAGGTCAATTTTAGAAAATAGCCTGAAACACTCAAAAACATAGGAATATTATATATTGAGATTGTATCTACTTACAGAGAGGATAACTGACCAGGAAGACGAGAGACTTGATAATGACCACAGTGAAAATTGAAACTCGGCTCACGCGACACTTATTATCAGCTGTTGCTGGTTGCGTTCAACTCATTAAAACCAGAACTGAAATACGCTTTGAAATTGCCATATTTTATGTATCTACTTTGGCGTTCATGATTAGTTATTGCTTGCAGAAGAGTTAATTGATTTTAATAAACTTTAATAAATTATCTATATGGTAAATGCGTAAATTATCTATATGTAGACTTTCTATTTGCCGTAAAGAACGCTAAAACTCCTTAACCGTAGCTGTTTTACAATCGCAAAATATTATATTTGAACGAGACTCGGGAGTATTGTCAAAGTCACATGGGAAAATTACCAGACAAACTCAATACTTTGCGTTTTTATCCTGATCAAATTATGATTTTTGTCAATTAAATATGAATATTTAATGAAATTCCCTTAAATTAAATCTACTTCACACATGCAAAATCAAAAATCAACATATTACAACTGAACAAGCCTGTCCCATGTCTGCCATATATTAAAATGGGGTCAGATATTACTGCAGTTATAGATATCAACATTATTAATTTGAAATTCAGATGAATAATAATTATACTCTCTCTCTCTCTCTCTCTCTCTCTCTCTCTCTCTCTCTCTCTCTCTCTCTCTCTCTCTCTCTCTCTCTCTCCAATCTTGTAATCATGTCTCGTATATATATATATATATATATATATATATATATATATATATATATATATATATATATATATATATATATATATATATATATATATATATATATATATATATATATATATATATATATATATATATATATATATATATATATATATATATCGTGTATTCTTTACACAGACACATATATGAACAATTATAAACCATATCAAAAGTCAAACCTATATAATCACAACACTCAGGAAATTAAGAAAACCTTTTATTACTTATTGAAATACGATAAATTATAGGTCCTTACATCAAACGGGAGGTTATTGTATAGGCTTGGGTATATATATATATATATATATATATATATATATATATATATATATATATATATATATATATATATATATATATATATATATATATATATATATATATAACTTTAAAATATTCGTAACTTTTCATAAAGACAATGAATTAGTGGTATATCGCAAGCAAAATATCTTACACGTTTTAGAAACCTATATCTGGCAGCTTCAAGATAAGTCATAAATAATCTTAAAACTTTTAGCAATGTTTTTTATATTGGTATACATAAATGCAGGTTTTATTGATCTTACATGTCTCATTATATTATTTTGCAACTTGAAAAAATTTGTATTCTTTTTTTTTTTTTTTTTTTTGAGCACTTGAAGTCATATTTGAATCGAGTGACATTTCCTATTTTACGAAATATATAACTTATCTGGACAATTAAATTGTCATTAATATTCATTTGAACGTCAATAAGACTTTATTTAGTTTTCTACCCAAGTACCACCAATTAAGTTTTATTCTAACGTATTTTTAGTAATTTATACAACGTATATTTTAAATTCGATAAATAACTCTATGTAGAATTCGAAAATACTTTCACTTTTCTTCTTGGTGTTTTATTAAATAAGGGCTTGAGTACCGTACACAGTATATTCTCTCATGCAAATAGGTCTAATTTTTCATATACTTAAAGGTTTTATCACAATACCGTTGGATCTTAAGTTGTATCAGAAGCTATTATAAGATCAAGTAAAATCAGGATGTCAAATTTGGTCCTATTCATCATTTCCAAAGGTCGTTTACGCCAGACTACACAAAATTATCAATAGAATATAACAGAATATATACCAATTGATTATCTGACAAGGTCAGGAATCACTGCAGTATTCTGAGATGTTTTTCATATATATGACATAATTCCGTTGGTCAAAATTGTTTTAATATTACCACTCTCTCAAATTTTGGAAACTTACGACTAGAAATAGACCTACAAGTGTTCATAATTTTCATAATCAAATCATATATGAAAAACTTTCAACTTCTACAAGTTCATATGATGACATCGTGTCAGTTATATATATATTTTTTTTTTACTTTTTTTATAATAATCCTGATAACACTATCAATGTTTACATGCACTGTCAAATCTCTTTAATCTTAGCTGTGTTTGGCCCAGTTCAATTCCAAATTTTCGTTTCTGTAAATATTGTAAATGAACAATTATATATTCTACTTTGTTTATCATAAAATATGGAAAATTAATAGCAAATTTTTAGTGTTTATAACCAAGGGAAGTGATACATTCTATTATATTAACGGTGGATAACATAATGATTTTTTATTCATTCAATAATATGCTGTTATAAGATAGTCAAATTTTGGCCATAAGATTTTCTCTGAGAGTTTCTCTGTTTTTAATGTTTTATCCTTTTCCTAAGAAGCATATATTTTATAGATAAGACTTTAAATTCTATCTATCACAGATTTTTATCTTTTGATTTATTCTTTATCTCTTTTATCTATTATATGATTATTTTTTTATATATTATATTTAATATATACCATATTTTCCCTCATTGACTAATGATAATAATATCAATTCAGTCAATGCAGACAGAACATATTAATCCTAAATTATTCTGATTATATGGAATATCAATAAGGATTTCATATTCTGAGTCACTTCATTGTTGAATACACAGCAAATCTCTCTCTCTCTCTCTCTCTCTCTCTCTCTCTCTCTCTCTCTCTCTCTCTCTCTCTCTCTCTCTCTTCTAGATAGAAATATGATACATTATTGTTTATCTTATCACTAAAAATAAGATCTAAAGTAGTTGAAAAGTTATTATTATCTAAATGATATGTTTCAAACAATTCATGAAACGTAATTGCATTAAGATTTTCCTATTCTCTATCTATAAAATGAAGTCCTCAGAGATACAAACTTTGGTTCATATTATGTAAAAAAAATCTAAGATTATACAACACTCCTCAATGAAATAATAATTAATTATTGTTCCTGATGGTCTATGTTATATACTATGAAAAATATTCTATGACTTATGAACGTCACCTGTGTGTGACACTGTGAACGTTGTAGAGCACACCCCTCGCTTGTAGCTCGTTTGTACATTGTTTACATGCCAAATACAAATGGAAATCGTTCCTATTTATGTACAAACGATCCGAGGGAGAAGCCATTGTTAAAAGACATTGTTGTAAGTGATGCAACGAGCTGAGTGATGATGTGGTGACTAGTGCCAGCCAAGGGTAATCTAAACTTGGCCATAACAAAAGTGAATGGACTTGAATCTAATGCAATCGGGAATTGTCAAGAATAGTGTTACTGTGTATTAAAGTTAAGTCTGTTACTAGATCTACCTGATTGTGTGTCCCTACACCACGATATGAACAAACCCGCAAACCTGTGGAGAACGTGAATACAGCAAAAGGGACTCAAAAGGTCAGTAGTATCCAAATGGTTTACAGTGATTAAAGTGATTCACTCTATCAGTAATTCCCTAGTAGGTAATTCACAGTGATAAGCAGCAAAATGGCCGCACAAAGCATTGGTTGCCCAGTGCCTGGATGCACCTATCGAACCGAGGCATCCACAGAGCCCATCATTACCGCAGCGCTCCTGAACGCACACACAACGACTCATGCCCAGGGCCCAGTAGCTCAATACCACCCGCCAAGCACCAAGGTTGAAAAACTTAAGCGCCCAACGATATCAGCGGCCGGCACGAGTGGGGAGTGGGACTATTTCCTAACTCGTTGGGGCGAATACCGCAAGGGAACCGGGCTCCAAGGGGATGATGTTGTGGTACAGCTCCTTGAATGTTGTGAGGAGAGCCTACGCAAGGACATCACCAGCGCCGCGGGGAGGAGCCTGGTAGGCGAACCGGAGGATGCAGTGCTTAGTGCGATAAAAGCCCTCGCGGTGCGCGGGGAGAACGCGATGGTGGCGCGGGCGGCTCTCTCAAACATGCGACAGGGCCGCGAGGAACCGATACGGGCATTTCACGCCCGCGTGAAGGCCCAAGCAAACACGTGCAAATACGTCAAGAAGTGCATATGTGGACTAAACGTAAACTTTGCGGACGACGTGATCAAAGATGTGCTTGCACGAGGTATCGCTGACCAGGAAATCTAGCTGGATCTACTTAGCGACCAGCGGCAGGAGATGTCGCTGGAGGAAACGATCAGGTTCATCGAAGCGAAAGAGTCTGGTAAGCAGTCTGCGTCCCGATTACTGGACACCCACAGTCATGGCGCAGAGGCTGTCACCAGCTCCTATCGCCGCATCAAGCGCCAAAACGCGGTAAACAGGGGTGATGCACGTCAGACGGATGCAAGTGACGGTGGCAGACAAGCTGTTTGCGGGTACTGTGGTGAGAAGGGCCATGGCAAGAATGCGCCCTGGCGAATCAGGAAGACTGAGTGCCCGGCTTACAGTAGAAAGTGCCGCAAATGTAATCGCGATAACCACATAGAGCGAATGTGCCGGAGTAAATTGGCGGCTGAATCTGCCAACACAGACGCATGCGACGAACAGACGGCAGCATTCGTAGAGTTGTGTGCCATGTCAGATATCCGAACTATCGACGGTGAACAGTTGCTGGCACTAGATCACCACCTGTATGACAACATGTGCGACAGATGGCTCAGGCGGAACTCCCAACCGCAGCCGTTCATAAACCTCCGACTCAGCATCCATGCAGGGGATTACCTCGCCCTGGGATTCAGACCGGTCAAGCGCGCAAGACCCGCAACACTCCCTGCCATGGCCGACACCGGTTGCCAGAGTTGTCTAGTCGGGGTTAACGTTATCGAGCAGATGGGCCTGACGACCGCGGACCTGCTCCCGGTCTCGATGAGAATGAAGGCTGCGAATAAACAAGATATCCGTATCTTAGGGGCAGCCATCGTCCGATTCTGCGGAACACACGCCGGAGATCCGCAAACCGAATCTCGGCAAATAGTGTATGTCACGGATTCGACCGACAGAGTGTTCTTGTCACGCAGCGCCTGCGTCGATCTTGGCATAATCTCCAAAGATTTCCCCACACTGGGTGAGAAGTCGTGCAGTGCGGCAACCACAGACAATTGTACACCGCAAAATGATACATGTGACAATGGCGTGACATCTCAATGCAATTGTCCTCGGCGCACGGCGCCCCCACCTAAACCTACGTCTATCCCCATGCCGGCCACAGAAGGTAACAGGGAGGCCATTCAACAATACCTGAAGGAACTTTACGCCTCCAGCACATTCAACACGTGCGTCCACCAGCCCCTCCCCATGATGGCGGGCCCACCGATGCGCTTGATGGTTGACTCAGATGCTAAGCCCGTTGCCCATCACACACCCATTCCAGTAGCGTTACACTGGCAAGAAACCGTGAAAGCAGGTCTGGACCAAGACGTCAAAATGGGAGTTATCGAGCCAGTGCCTGTAGGAGAGCCGGTGACATGGTGCCACAGAATGGTAGTCTGCGCCAAGAAGACGGGGAAGCCTAGAAGGACGGTAGACCTTCAGGCTCTCAATGCTCATGCCACTCGTGAAACACACCACACCCAATCGCCCTTTCATCAGGCCCGTTGTGTCCCACCGGGGAAACTAAAAACAGTGTTCGATGCCTGGAATGGATACCACAGTGTACCACTGCACAAGGAGGACCGCCACATGACCACCTTTATCACACCCTGGGGCAGATATCGATACTGTGTCGCCCCACAAGGCTATGCCGCGTCAGGCGATGGCTACTCAAGGCGATATGATGAGATAGTATCCGACGTCCGTGACATGACGAAATGCGTTGATGACACATTACTGTGGGCCGACACTATTGAGGAAAGCTTCTACCAGGCAGTCACTTGGCTCGACGTCTGCGGGAGAAACGGCATCACCCTCAATCCCGACAAATTTTTGTTTGGCTGTCGCGAGGTAGAATTCGCCGGCTTCACCATCTCAATGGACAGCGTGCGCCCTTGTGCGAAATACCTGCAGGCAATATCAGACTTCCCACGCCCGAAGAACATTACCGACGCTCGATCTTGGTTTGGCCTAGTAAACCAAGTGTCTTATGCTTTCAGTATGGCTGAGCGCATGCTCCCATTCCGCGAGCTACTGAAACCCGACAAGGCATTTACATGGACCGACGATCTTGAAAGCGCATTCCAAGCATCTAAAGAGGCCATTGTAGATGAAATTACCAACGGGGTGCGCATCTTCGACAAAACCAAGCCGACATGCCTTGCGACCGATTGGTCTAAAGAAGGCATCGGGTTCTGGCTATTCCAAAAACATTGCCAATGCCCAACAGACAAGCCATTCTGCTGCCGCGAAGGTTGGAAGGTGACCCTAGTCGGGAGTCGTTTCACGCACCCAGCCGAATCCAGGTATGCCGCGATAGAGGGGGAAGCCCTGGCGGTAGCCGATGCCCTTGACAAATCACGCTACTTTGTCCTCGGCTGCTCAAACCTGGTCATTGCGGTAGATCACAAGCCACTATTAAAGGTGTTGGGGAACCGATCCCTGGATGACATCCCGAATCCCCGACTGCGCAACCTAAAGGAAAAGACACTGCGCTACCGCTTCCGCATCGTATACGTGCCAGGGATGCGCAACAAAGCAGCTGATGCCATTTCACGTCATCCGAGAGGCGACACCAACCCAGAAAAACTGTATCTCCCTGACGACAATGCATCAGTCTGCGACCACTCCATACCGTCGGTCCACCACGATATCCTTGCCGGCATACGCATGAGGGACTGTGACACATGCACGATTGAAGAGCCTGCATACCTCACAGCCCTAGATTCCCTTCCAGCGGTCACCTGGGACCGTGTACGGGAATCTACAGCAAGCGATCCCGCCCTTCACGCGCTCACAGAGCTCATCGAACATGGGTTCCCGACATCAAAAGATGACATGCCACAACACCTCCGTGCGTACTACCACCTACGGAACGAGCTCATCACCTTCGATGGTGTCGCATTGTTCAAAGATCGTGTTATCATCCCGACGTGCTTGCGCCAGGGTGTCCTTTCCGCATTACATTCGGCACATCAGGGTGTTTCCATGATGACTGCTCGTGCAGAGGCATCAGTGTACTGGCCAGGCATTACCGCAGACATACAGGCGACTAGAGATAACTGTGAGGATTGCCACCGCATGGCCCCCTCCCAACCATCCGCCCCCCCTACCCCACCCGTCTTGCCTGTTTACCCATTCCAGTCAATGTGTGCCGACTACTTCACTCACAAGGGCGCCCACTACCTGGTAATTGTGGACCGATACTCGAACTGGCCACTTATATCAAAGTCTACCAGTGGTGCCAAAGGACTAATTGACAACCTGCGCCGTACATTCGTCACGTACGGAATTCCTGAGGAACTTGCCAGCGATGGTGGGCCAGAATTCACGGCAACCGAAACACGGGGGTTCTTGAGAGACTGGGGTGTCCACCACCGACTGTCATCAGTAGCATTTCCTCACAGCAATTGCCGAGCGGAAATCGGAGTGAAAACGATGAAGCGCCTGATTACTAACAACACGGGGACAAATGGAGACCTAGACACAGATGCCGTTCAGAAAGCAGTCCTCCAGTACAGGAACACTCCAGACCCAGTCACAAGAATCTCCCCAGCCATGTGCGTCTTCGGTCACCCGATCCGCGATCTCATCCCTATCCTTCCTGGGAAGTACAACCCCCACACCACATGGCGCGAAACCCTGACATCCAGGGAAGAAGCCCTACGCAAGCGCCATGTCCGCATGATGGACACTTGGTCACAACACACTCGCCGTCTGCCACCCCTACGGGTTGGTGACCATGTTCGCATTCAGAATCAAACTGGCCCACATCCCACCAAATGGGACAGGACCGGGACAGTCGTCGAGGTAAGGCAGTACGACCAGTACGTGGTAAAGGTTGATGGCTCGGGCCGAGTATCGCTGCGCAATCGGAAATTCCTGAGAAAGTTCACACCGGTTACGACCCCGACAGAGCCGCAAAATATAACCTATGGTGGCATACCCCTTCAACCACCCGCAAGCGCGGCCCCGACCAAGCCGAAGGAGACTAACCGACACGTATCAACACCGCCGGACCCGCCTGCTGACCAACCACAACTGCTGGCTGACCGACATTACCCAACATCAGTCGATCAACCTCCCCCACTCACGCCTGTAAAGCCGGCCAACCACACTCGCCAGCTTATACACACAACGCTGAACGACCAAACTCCACTGCCCCCACCAGCAACACCAAGTCGTGTCAGACCTTCAACGCCAGCCGCTCCACCCCAACTAGCAAATCCCATCCCACCAATTGGTCTCGCCGTAGGCCGGCCATCCAGGTCTGTCAAAACGCCCAAATGGCATGAAGACTATGATTTTTCATCTCATGATTAACATGTCTATATCCAATGTCGTAGAATGCTCGATCGACCTGATATTATATCAGACATTGCATTACTTTCATCAGTGTAATTATTGCTTTGTGTAACTTGACTAGTTTGAAGAATGTTTGATGAACCTGTTATTAGACTAGATGTCATATTACCATCCTCATTACATTCATTTATCAGTATAATTTACAGAACTATCAGGCTGTTCAGTGAAGATTTTCCATTTTAAACTCAATGACCCAGTTAATTACTGTTCAAACTTAATCAGTCTCTTCCTAGCCGATCAAGACTTGGGAGGAGATAGAGAACCATGACTTATGAACGTCACCTGTGTGTGACACTGTGAACGTTGTAGAGCACACCCCTCGCTTGTAGCTCGTTTGTACATTGTTTACATGCCAAATACAAATGGAAATCGTTCCTATTTAGTTTTTAATGTTTTATCCTTTTCCTAAGAAGCATATATTTTATAGATAAGACTTTAAATTCTATCTATCACAGATTTTTATCTTTTGATTTATTCTTTATCTCTTTTATCTATTATATGATTATTTTCTTATATATTAGATTTAATATATACCATATTTTCCCTCATTGACTAATGATAATAATATCAATTCAGTCAATGCAGACAGAACATATTAATCCTAAATTATTCTGATTATATGGAATATCAATAAGGATTTCATATTCTGAGTCACTTCATTGTTGAATACACAGCAAATCTCTCTCTCTCTCTCTCTCTCTCTCTCTCTCTCTCTCTCTCTCTCTCTCTCTCTCTTCTAGATAGAAATATGATACATTATTGTTTATCTTATCACTAAAAATAAGATCTAAAGTAGTTGAAAAGTTATTATTATCTAAATGATATGTTTCAAACAATTCATGAAACGTAATTGCATTAAGATTTTCCTATTCTCTATCTATAAAATGAAGTCCTCAGAGATACAAACTTTGGTTCATATTATGTAAAAAAAATCTAAGATTATACAACACTCCTCAATGAAATAATAATTAATTATTGTTCCTGATGGTCTATGTTATATACTATGAAAAATATTCTCTGTTTTTCCGGTCCTATACAGCAGGGGAACCATTTTCTCTACAGAACTTCCACTGTCGTTTTATCTTTTTCGTTCAGAGTATTCAACATTTCATATCACGTATTACACATTTACTGTTAAATCGTCTCTGTCAAAGGACTCTCAGAATAAGAAAGTCTTTAGTATTGAAAGTCTTAATATCTTCAATCATTCGGATGTCTCGTGGGAGCTTATTGTATAGTCTCGGGGCCGCATCTTTAAGGGCTCTAGACTCCTAGAGCCAACAGTAGACATATATCTAGGTTCCAATAGTTTGAAACCATCTGTAACTATTCCCGTATCAACACAGTTTGCTTTAGAAATTTATTTCATTATATTTTAAAGTTATTATATTTTATCTTTTACTATTTTTGGTTGAGAGCAACTTTTCAGAACAAAAGGGTAAACTGTTCAACCTTTTTAACCTATTATTTTTTTTCGGTACATGGGTTCCTGATTCCTAATTGCTCACCCCGCAAAATAAGTTTGCGGGCACCTCTATCGCCTTATAGATAGGTACAAAGCTTCTAAGGTTATTCTTATTATTATAATTAAGCCTATTTTACCCGTACCATACATAAATTAATAATGAGATTCTCAATCTTTACTTTTTATCCCATTCTACCTTGAAATCAGATAGGATAACACCTTGGGAGATAGTGGGTGCACTCGAAGTCATTCAAACTACATTTTTTTCTTTTTTCAAATTAAAATGATTTAACGATGTCCTAGTTATTGCTACTACCGTATATCAAAATAACTCTTTTATTAACTCTTATATTTTATTTATTCCTTATTTCCTTTCCTCACTGGATTGTTTTCCTTGCGAAAACAAATACAAATGTTCTATAAATATTCGTTTCTGATTTTGTTAACCCGTTGATACCATTCCCGGATCACCCATCTTCAGGTTAAAGTCCCATTTGCAAATGAACTTTGTTGCTAACATGTAATTAACATCTAAATTCGTCGCATTATTTCTATTAATAGTTTTAATATGAGAGAGAGAGAGAGAGAGAGAGAGAGAGAGAGAGAGAGAGAGAGAGAGAGAGAGAGAGAGAGAGAGAGAGAGAGAGAGAGAGAGAGAGATTCTTCTTTTTTTATCAGATTTTACATCGTGGGCCTGCTATCCTATGACAATCTAGGTTAACCTATATCCAAAGGAATCACAATGTGAAAAAAAAATTAAACTTGTTTTAATACCACATAAAGGTACTTTACTGTAAAAATAAGGCTGATCCAGAGTCCTGCTGATAAAAACTTAATGTAGGCCTAGTACAAAAAAAAAATTAAGACAACTCTAAACTATTCTATAAAACTTTTAAGTGATGAGATCATGTGGTCCTGAGAGTTATATCTGAGGAACTTAGAAAAGAAAAAAATCACACAATAGAAATAAATTACATATATCACTCAATGTCACACTGGGCCACCCAACCCTGGACTGTAGGCCTACAAAACACATGGTGCTTGGTATAAGGGGAAAAGGGTGATTTGGTAAACTAAGACTCCAATCCTATGACAATCTAGGTCGACCTGTATCCAAATGGGATCACAATACGAAAAAAATAAGGAAAAAGGGTGTAAACTTGTTCTACTTCTACATAAAATGACTTTACTACAAAAATAAGGTTCGTAGAGTCCTACTGATACAAAATGAAAAAAAGAAAAACTTCTCTTCTGTGTAGTGGTTTGTACGTTTCATGGCTGTCACCACTATCTACAAGGACATGAATTGCTTTCCTATTTCTCACGAATCGCAGGATACCACCGTTGAGATACTACCGTTAGAGAGTTATGGGGTCTTTTGACTGGCCAGACAGTACTACATTGGATCCTTCTCTTTGGTTAAGGTTCATTTCCCTTTGCCTATATACACACCGAATAGTCTGGACTAATCTTTATATATACTCCTCTGTCCCCATACACCTCACTAGCAAACAATTCTTCTTTGCTCAAGGGATTAACTACTGCACTGTAATTGTTCAGTGGCCACATTCCTCTTGGTAAGGGTAGGAGAGACTCTTTAGCTATGGCAAGCAGCTCTTCTAGGAGAAGGATACTCCAAAACCAAACCATTTTTCCCTAGTCTTGGGTGGTGCCATAGCCTCTGTACCATGGCCTTCCATTCATGGGTTAGTGTTTTCTTGCTTGAGGGTACACTCAGGCACACTATTCTATCTAATTTCTCTTCCTCCTGCTTTGCTAAAGTTTTTATAGTTTATATAGGAAATATTTATCATAATATTACTCTTAAGATTTTCCATTTTTCCTTTCCTCACTGAGCTGCTTTCCCTGTTGGAGCCACTGGGCTTATAGCATCCTGCTTTTCTAACTAAGGTTGTAGCTTAGCAAATAATAATAATAATAATAATAATAATAATAATGAAACTAAAAACTTTGTCCATGTCATTCATGTAACAAACATTATTGCATTGACTCTCACTTTCTGTTTTCATTAATTGTAATGTAAAACATGACATGTGCCATATGTATACCCTAATACTGTACCAGATTTGTATAACATGTAGAAAGAGGATGTAGGTATCCCTAAGCCTACACTGCCGGCATATTCATTAACAAAATTTAACATTAAATGTTGCCACTCAGCCATTTATGTGGACACCACGTGACCACAGTCGAAGAAATCTAGAAAACCAAAATAGTACTCCAAAATATGGCACTTGTGTACCAATCTAGGGTTAAATATGCTTCATATTTATTGCCTTTGTTATACTATGACAGATTTATTGATATTTATTGTATAATTTCAAGTGAGATAGACTTTTATGGAAATGAATTGTCTTTGGTATAGACATATTTTAAATTGGTTGCCATTGTCCTGGCATGAGTAGTGCAGCAGACATTGTTTTGGTTATCGACTACTTTCTCCTATACAAACATTACCACTTCGGATCAGTGTTGCCAGATGGGTTAGTGTAAAAATCCCTAAAACTCTTGATAAAAAATCCCCAAAACCATCCAGAAATCCCCATTTCCAGAAATATATTTTCTTCTAATACAGAAATTACTCACTGTACTTCATGTAATTGTAAATAAACTAATTGCAACAATATAGAGGTTTACTCATCTTTGTTTCTTCTTCATAGATATATGTACAGAATATCGTTACTAGTCATCCAAAATCCCAAAATCTAAGGATAAATTCCTAAATGTAGGGATAAGTCCCCATATCTGGGCTAATCTGGCAACCCTGCTTCGGATTATATTTATCAACTGACGCCGATTTCGTATTTGAACGTGACGTGATTTTTTAAATTTTAAGAATTTATATATGTTTAACCATGAATTCTGCTAGTAAGGTAAGCTTGTGTGTGTTAATTGGTTAAAATTTATCCATTTTAGAATAGGCTAGCTTGTTTGGCTAGGCTTAGCATAGGCTTAGTTATAGCGTGGGTTGAGAATAGCCCATGAAAATGTAACCTCTTTGGTATTACGTCTTAAATCAGGCAATTTTATTACATCTTTTCCCATTTTATCACATCTTTTCCTATGTCTAATTTGTCTAAGACAGTATTTTAGGCTAATCTGGTAATCAGCAGGCTACTAGGCTACGATTTGCTATCATGTTAAACGGCATGGTCTCACTGGTTTAAAGGTTTAAAGGCTACTCATGAATGGCAGAGGCAAGGGACAGCAATATTACCGTATCAAGCAGGAAAATGCCCTAGAGACTGACCATATATACATATAATCAGTGCCCAAGCCCCCTCTTCACCCAATGTAGGACCAAGGAGGTCCAGGCAATGGCCACCAGGCCAGGGTATGCAATTTTGTTAAAGGTGCGGGTTTCAGTTCCAGTCTCACCAGAATGGCAGCCGGGCAAGTCTACCCCCCCCCCCACACTGTGGTGCTCAACCGCAGCACTGGCCAGTGTGACGGTCTGAACGATCTCCCGGTCTCAGAATTCTCCTTGACATTGTATAATGGTTCTTTTCCGCCATTAGCTCACTTCGTATAATGGTTCTTTTCCACCATTAGCTCACTTAGTATAATGGTTCTTTTCCGCCATTAGCTCACTTCGTATAATGGTTCTTTTCCGCCATTAGCTCGCTTCGCTTGCATGAAAATATAACATCAAGCTCGTATGTACTGGCAAGCGGTAATGTTGAGCTGCGCACGCTAAAATTACAGGAAAATAAAACAACCTCATATGCACTGGCAAACGGTAATGTTCGCACATGCGCAGATTATCAAGGAGAATTCTGAGACCGGGGGATCATTCAGACCGTCACACCGGACCAGTAAATAGTTTAATCCATGGGGGTCGGAGGGGAACGTTATCCCCCCCATTAGGTATGTAGTTAAGGACACTGCTTGTAGATTAGGTTAGGGGGGAAAATTTAGGTTAGTTAATGTCCATTTTGGAGCCTTTGTATATCAACGGCCAGTTCCTCACATTCATTGAAAATGGGCATCAACTAACCTAAACTTTCCCCCCTAACCTAACCTACAAGCCGTGTCCTTACCTACTTACCTAACGGGGGGGCTAACGCCCCCTTGAGACCCCCCTTATTTTAAGTTAGACATAATAATACATACAGATGGCCGCTATCATACATACACCCCAAATCATTTCTTTTTGCAAGTGTCTTAGGTATGCTGTTTGCATAGAAAACGAGAATCCTTCCTATCCGTGTCCGTTGTCACCCATATTTTTTTTGGGATGTGTGTGTATGAAAGCAGTCACCTGTGTATGATAACGACTAGCTAAGACTATGGTAGTGTAGGGGGGTGGCAGGGGCCGTTAGCACCCTCCCTCCCGAAAATAGGGCTTGTAGAAAAGGTTGGGGGGAAGTTAATATAAGTTGGTGTCCATTTATTATGCACGTGTGAGGAAGTGGCTGCTGATATACAAATACAAAGCCTCCTTTTTTTGTATCTACAAGAGTGTTTGTTAACGAACCAGTGCTAATTATTCAGTTATTGGTCATCGCTCAACCGGGGCTCGCTGCGGTGCAATTGAATATTGCATTATTGCTCCTATGCTCGGGCAAGTGGTGTGTGTTGCGCATTAGCCGAGGTGTTGAGTATTTTAGGGGACAAAACATCGGTGACCCAACCACCTACACACTACCCTGGCGCATTACAAAGCACTGGATTTTAGCGAACTATTTGTTTTTATTATAGCATGGTTCTTTATATGTTCATACACTGGAAATTATGTAGTTTTTTTAGATCTCTTCAAACCCACTGTTTTGAATCCCATAACCTATAGTCAGCAGCTACTAATAACCTAGATGTAAACACAAGGTTGCGACTTGTCTTAGGGTAAGCTAAGGACGTGAATCTGTAAAGGGGGTTGCAGTGTGGCATAGCCTCCGGTAGGTAAGGATAAGAGTTGTTGATTAGGTTAGTTTAGGAACTTTAGGTTAAAGTGCAACCTTGTGTTTGGTTCGCTTTTAAATATATTTTTTCAGTTGTAAGTACTAGAATTTTAAAATGTCTGTAATTTTGAAATTATAGTTTTAAATATTTAACTTAGCCGGTGAATATATAATAGCTGCAACTCTGTTGCTCGACAGACACATACAGTAAAAACTCGCCAGCGATCGCTATACAGGTTGCGGGTGTGCCCACCAGCGCCAACTGTCGGCCAGATACCACTCTCGATGTAAACAAAGACTCAATTTCTTCTCTGTCGACGTGTCGACAAGACGTACTTTACTCGCTGTTGAACCTAGAGTTTTTCCCATCATATTTGGTGAAATACTTTAATTTGGTTTGAGCTTTCGCAGTACAGGTGTTTTTTCTTCAAATAAATCCTTGAACTCTTTTTTGGATCGGATTAATTGTTGATGACTTAGATCGTTTTTTGGAATTTTCCCTTGACTAATTCAAAATGGCTGACCCTTCACAAGTTCCCAAGTTCAGAAAATGTAATGCTAGGGACTGTCATAGGCGTCTTCCGAAGGCTTCTCTCGACCCTCACACTGTTTGTTCCAATTGTCGGGGTAAAACCTGTCAATTGGAAGATCGGTGTGAGGAATGCGTGGGCCTTTCGGAATTCGATTTTATCGAATTTGAGAAATATACACGCAGACTAGAGAGAGATAGGGTAAGGAGAAGTTCTTCTAGGTCGGTAGATTTTTCCTCTCCACATGCCCCTGAACCTAATCCTTCCCCTGTAGTGGTTGTTCCTAACCGCCCTCCTAGCTCTCAGGAACCGTCGATGGCAGACATGATGCGTGCTATTCATGCCTTGGGGGAGAGAGTTGAGTCTTTAGCAAGTGACCGAAATCAACTCATGGCGGACGTTAAGGAACTCAAGTGCCAAAGTGCCACGAAGGATAGTGTCAAAGTGCCTAGTGTTACGCAAAGTGTTGTGAACAGTGTTGCGCTCGAGGGTTCGTCTGTTCGTGCCTGTTGTCCTCCTAGTCCGGGACCTCTTGCAAGCTCCCAAGCCCAGGGGAGAGGCAATGTCGTACGACTCATGGGTTCGAGAGGCCTTGATCAGCGAACAGACGTTCCCTCTATGGTATCAGGCGTATCTCTCCAAGATCGCCCCTACCAACGTAAGACGAGAGAGCCCATTTTTACCTCGTCGTCCGAAGGTGTTTCTCGTAAGAAACCTTGGACCAAGGTCTCCAGACCTTTAAAGCGTAAGTCGGTCCCTTCAGGACAAGTCCAACGTCCCGGTTGTAGCCACTGGGACAGTTCGGACCCGTTGCCGTCATCTGATGACTGCTCGCCGCCTAAGAGAGGCAAAGTTGTGCCGTCTCAGTCGCTCACCCCGTCTGTTACCGCACCTGCTTCCGTAGACCCTAAATGGGTGTTACTGCAGGACATGCGGTCCAAGCTTGCGTCCTTGATGGAGGACTACAATGCGGAGAAGGTTGCCGCTGAACCTACTGGCCAACAACCATCCAAGCGGTCTGTTGTGCGTCCTGTTGACGTTGAGGTAGCTTTCTCGCGTCAACCAGTTGGGGTAGTACCTCCACCGATGCGACCCAGTGTGGATTTCCAGCCGCACGTTGACGTTAGGCAACGCACGGATGTGGTTGGTGACGTTCAGGACGTTCATCAACCATCAGAGGTGACTTGTTTTGACGCGGTGCGTCAACCTCCGCAACCCGGTATGGTGTTGACTGCACAACCCAGACGGTCTAAACAGTCTCGGGTGGACGCTGTGCGTCCTCGCGCACCTGTGGTTGTTGACAGTTCCCAGACTGTTCAGCAGTTCCATGACGCTGCGTCCGGCTCCGTCACGTATGCACCAGTGCGACCGGACTCGGCGAGTCAAACGTTGCCCACACCTTTGCCATTTTCTCATCAGTTATCGGATGAGGAACTGTCAGATGAGGACGTTGCTGAACCACATCCTGAGGATCAACCTTCAGAACTTGATGAGCCTAAAGCAGTTCAACCATCCTTGGACTTTAGAAAAGTCATGGCTGTGTTTAAGGAGTTGTTCCCTGACCACTTTATTTCTGTGGCTCCTCGTTCGCCGCCGTCAGAGTTTGTCTTAGGCGTTCCTACTACCATGCCTGCCTTTACTAAACTCGTTCTCTCTCGCTCATCCAAGAGAGCTTTACGGCTGTTAGGCGATTGGTTAGAGACCAAGAGGAATTTAGGGAAGACAGCATTTGCCTTCCCCCCATCTAAACTCTCGTCTAGATCGAGCGTCTGGTATGCCACGGGAGAAGTTCTCGGCTTGGGAGTTCCTGCCTCTGCCCAGGGCGACTTCTCAAGTCTTGTAGACTCTCCCCGCCGCCTTGCCATGAGACGCTCGAAGATTTGTTGGTCACCCTCGGACCTGGACCACCTTCTTAAAGGTATATTTAGGGCGTTCGAAGTCTTTAACTTCCTAGACTGGTGTTTAGGAGCCCTGAGTAGGAAAATCTCTTCTGCTGATAAGGATGTTTCCTTACTCATTATATCCTGCATGGACAAGGCCGTCCGTGATGGGTCCAACGAACTTGCCGCTTCATTCACGTCCGGAGTCCTGAAGAAACGAGAGTCTCTATGTTCTTTCCTGTCTGCTGGAGTGACGCCATGCCAAAGATCTGAGCTACTCTTTGCGCCCTTGTCCAAGTGCCTGTTTCCTGAAGTCTTGGTTAAGGAAATTGCCTTGTCTTTAGTGCAGAAGGACACCCACGATCTAGTTGCGTCCTCGGCTCGCAAAGCTCCCCCTTTGCCGGCATTGTCTGCTAGACCTAGGATGGACACTCCAGCGTCTCGGTTTATCCCGCCCTTTCGTGGCAGAGCCTCCAGCAGGGGAGGTGCTCGTGCCGAAGGGAAGAGAGGGAAGAGAAAAGGATCCAAGTCCTCTAAGGGCAGAGTCTGACTGCCCGCAACTTCAGACAGCAGTAGGTGCCAGACTCAAGAACTTCTGGCAAGCCTGGGAGAAGAGAGGCGCAGATCAACAATCTGTGAGGTTGCTCAGAGAGGGGTACAAAATCCCTTTTGTACGCAAACCCCCTCTAGCGACATCCCCCATCGATCTCTCTCCCAGGTACAGAGAGGAAGAAAAGAGACAAGCCCTGAAACTGGAAGTGTCTCTTTTGCTAGAGAAGGGAGCGGTGGTCAAAGTCTCGGACCTTCAATCACCGGGGTTTTACAACCGTCTCTTCCTAGTATCAAAGAAGACAGGAGGTTGGAGACCGGTGCTAGACGTCAGTGCTCTGAATGTCTTTGTCACAAAGACGAAGTTTACCATGGAGACCACAAAGTCAGTCCTAGCAGCGGTCAGAAAGGAAGACTGGATGGTCTCTCTAGACCTAAGGGACGCCTACTTCCACATCCCCATTCACCCAGACTCCCAACCCTTTCTGAGATTCGTCTTCGAAGATGTGGTGTACCAGTTTCGGGCCCTGTGCTTTGGCCTAAGCACAGCTCCTCTCGTGTTTACGAGGCTTATGAGGAATGTGGCAAAATTCCTCCACTTATCGGACATCCGAGCCTCCCTTTATTTGGACGACTGGCTTCTCAGAGCCTCTTCCAGTCGTCGCTGTCTGAAGGATCTCAATTGGACTCTAAATCTGACCAAGGAATTGGGACTCCTAGTCAATTTGGAAAAGTCACAGCTGGTCCCATCCCAAACTATTCTGTATTTAGGGATGGAGATTCACAGTCAAGTGTTTCGGGCTTTTCCGTCGGCCCCCAGAATAGATCAAGTCCTGCTCTCCATCCAGAAGATGCTGAAGAAAGAACGCTGCTCAGTCAGGCTGTGGATGAGTCTGGTAGGGACGCTGTCATCCCTGGAGCAATATGTCTCGCTAGGAAGGCTACACCTCCGTCCTCTTCAATTCCATCTGGCTTTTCACTGGAAAAAGGACAAGACGCTAGAGGCGGTCTCGATCCCGATTTCCGAAAAGATAAAGTCTTGTCTGACTTGGTGGAAGGACAATATCAACCTACGAGAGGGTCTTCCCCTGGCAGTTCAGATACCTAACCACGTTCTCTTCTCGGACGCATCGGACTTGGGCTGGGGCGCGACGCTGGACGGTTGGGAATGCTCAGGTCTGTGGAACTCGAGTCAGAGGAGCATGCATATCAACAGCAAGGAGCTTTTGGCGGTTCATCTGGCCTTGATAAGCTTCGAGAATCTCCTTCGAGGCAAAGTGGTGGAAGTAAACTCGGACAACACCACGGCCTTGGCGTACATTTCCAAACAGGGAGGTACCCACTCACTGACGTTGTACGAGATCGCAAGGGACCTGCTCATCTGGTCAAAAGATCGAGGCATCTCCCTAGTAACGAGGTTCATCCAGGGCGACTTGAACGCCCTAGCAGATTGTCTCAGTCGGAAAGGTCAAGTAATTCCAACCGAATGGACCCTCCACAAGGATGTGTGCAAGAGACTTTGGGCGACTTGGGGTCAACCCACCATAGATCTCTTTGCAACCTCGCTGACCAAGAGGCTTCCAATCTATTGCTCTCCAGTCCCGGACCCAGCAGCAATACATATAGATGCCTTCCTCCTAGATTGGTCACATCTGGATCTTTACGCATTCCCACCATTCAAGATTGTCAACAAGGTACTGCAGAAATTCGCCTCTCACGAAGGGACAAGGTTGACGTTAGTTGCTCCCCTCTGGCCCGCGAGAGAATGGTTCACCGAGGTACTTCGATGGTTAGTAGACGTTCCCAGAAGTCTTCCTCTAAGAGTAGACCTTCTACGTCAGCCACACGTAAAGAAGGTACACCAAAGCCTCCACGCTCTTCGTCTGACTGCCTTCAGACTATCGAAAGACTCTCGAGAGCTAGAGGCTTTTCGAAGGAGGCAGCCAGTGCGATTGCTAGAGCAAGGAGAGCGTCTACCATTAGAGTCTACCAATCGAAGTGGGAAGTCTTCCGAGACTGGTGCAAGTCAGTTTCCGTATCCTCGACCAGTACCTCTGTAGCCCAAATAGCTGATTTTCTCTTATACCTGAGAAAAGGACGATCCCTTTCAGCTCCCACTATCAAGGGCTACAGAAGCATGTTGGCCTCGGTCTTCCGGCATAGAGGCTTAGATCTTTCCAACAATAAAGATCTGCAAGACCTCCTTAAGTCTTTCGAGACCACTAAGGAGCGTCGTTTGGCTACTCCTGGGTGGAATTTAGACGTGGTCCTAAGATTCCTCATGTCAGACAGGTTTGAGCCTTTACAGTCAGCCTCCCTGAAAGATCTCACTCTTAAGACTCTTTTCCTGGTATGCTTAGCCTCGGCTAAAAGAGTCAGTGAGCTTCATGCCTTCAGCAAGAACATCGGGTTTTCGTCAGAAAAAGCTACTTGTTCTCTGCAACTTGGTTTCCTAGCCAAAAATAAGCTACCTTCTCGTCCTTGGCCTAAATCTTTCGATATTCCTAGCTTATCGGAGATCGTAGGCAATGAACTAGAAAGAGTCTTATGCCCTGTTAGAGCTCTTAAGTTCTACTTAGCTCGTACTAAACCTTTACGAGGCCAATCTGAAGCGTTATGGTGTTCGGTTAAGAAACCATCCTTGCCTTATGTCAAAGAATGCTTTGTCATATTTTATCAGATTGTTAATACGAGAAGCTCATTCACACTTGAGTGAGGAAGACCGATCTTTGCTTAAGGTTAAGACGCACGAGGTTAGAGCTGTAGCAACTTCCGTGGCCTTTAAGCAAAATAGATCTCTGCAAAGTATCATGGACGCAACCTATTGGAGAAGCAAGTCAGTGTTCGCGTCATTTTACTTGAAAGATGTCCAGTCTCTTTACGAGAACTGCTACACACTGGGACCATTCGTAGCAGCGAGTGCAGTAGTGGGTGAGGGCTCAACCACTACAATTCCCTAATTCCATATCCTTTTAATCTGTCTCTTGAAATGTTTTAATGTTGTTTTTATGGGTTGTCCGGAAGGCTAAGAAGCCTTTCGCATCCTGGTTGATTTGGCGGGTGGTCAAAGTCATTTCTTGAGAGCGCCCAGATTAGGGGTTTGATGAGGTCCTGTTGTATGGGTTGCAGCCCTTGATACTTCAGCTCCTGGGAGTCTGTCAGCATCCTAAGAGGATCGCTGGGCTCCGTAAGGAAGACGTACTTACAAGGCAGAGTAATCGTCTAAGTCGACTTCCTTACCAGGTACCTATTTATTTTGGTTTTGTTATATTGATAACTGTCAAAATGAAATAAAAAACTCTTAGCTTATACGATGTAAACATTTTTAACTCTGGTCTCTACCCACCTCCTTGGGTGTGAATCAGCTATTATATATTCACCGGCTAAGTTAAATATTTAAAAATGATATTTTAATTATAAAATAAATTTTTGAATATACTTACCCGGTGAATATATAAATTAAACGACCCTCCCTTCCTCCCCAATAGAGACGCAGTGGGATGAGAAGAAATTGAGTCTTTGTTTACATCGAGAGTGGTATCTGGCCGACAGTTGGCGCTGGTGGGCACACCCGCAACCTGTATAGCGATCGCTGGCGAGTTTTTACTGTATGTGTCTGTCGAGCAACAGAGTTGCAGCTATTATATATTCACCGGGTAAGTATATTCAAAAATTTATTTTATAATTAAAATATCATATTTTTGTCAAATGTTTTCATCAGAATTGTTCTGAGTATGCTTAGATTTACCATGAACACATTATTTTCAATATTAAACTTAGCCGGTGATTATATAAGCTGCAGCTCTGCTGCTCGACAGAAAACTCTACGTTCAAAATCCGCCAGCGATTGCTAAGCAGGTAGGGGGTGTACATCAACAGCGCCATCTGTCGTGCAGGTACTCAGTACTCAATGTAAACACAGAACTCAATTTTCTCTCTGTCGGGCTACCGGCAAGACCTACTAATTCGCTGTTGCTAACTGGATTTGTTTTCACAAGTATTTGGTGAAGTACACTATTCTAGTTTTGAGCTTTCGCTATGCAGGTGTTTTATCTTCATCTCAAAACTTGAACTCGTTTTGGATAGATTTAATTATGGTGACAAAGAGAGTATGGACTTTCTTTCACTTTTAAATGGCCGACCCTTCCCTTAGACGGAAGTGTGTTTAGGTTTTTAGTAATTATCTTATCACGTTATAGATCTATATTTTTTATACCTCTCCGCCTTTATTAGGCCTCTTCGATTAACTTTCCATTCATTATAAACATATAAAAAGAAATTTTAATGTTTTGTTTATATGCGACCTTTCCTGATAGTAGGCGGTCCTAACTTGGAACCGAAGTTAATCAACGTTGAGCCCTTTATATCGTAATTAGCTTTTAAAGAATTTAAAACTTTTTAATTGTAATATTTTATGAAAGAATTTCTTTGATAGTCTTCGTACTGTTTTCAAAGATGAACTAACGTTTAGTTTTTATGCTACGCAGTTGTTGACGTTCAGGACGTTCAACATGCGCTCTATCGTTACGATAGAGAGAGAGTGTATCACGGTTTCACTTTGCAGTAAGAGTAAATCGATTTTAACGTTTTGTTCATTCTTTCTTAACTTAAATGTTTTAAATTCTAATTTAAAGGAACTTTTTATTTGAAAAACCTTTCAGTTTTTTCCTTTAGTCAAATAACATGTTTTTTTTGACGAAATATAATTGGGCTCTTCTCTTAGGTGCGAAATCAAGAGAGAAAGAGAGAGAGAGAGATAGAGACGGAGGGAGAGAGAGGAGAGAAAACGTTCCGTTCAAGCGGGTAACGTTGTTCTCGTGTTACTCTCGTCCCTAGTCTCTGTACGGGGAGGAAGGATAAAACGTTTTTAGGTTTTTATTCTCGTCCCCAGGCTATGTGCGGTGAGAGATTGAAAACGTAGTTTATATGAACTAGTGTTTAGTCTCTTTCCCAGCCACTGAATTTTTTATCTTAATATATGTTTTCTGTTTTTTGCTGGTATTAATGAGATGCATTATACGACTGATTTCGCAATTACTACCTTTTTATGAAGGGTAGAATTGCGTGTTTCAGGCAGAAATCAGTAAAAGTTTCGATTTCAGTGAAATAAGTGCAAAACACAAAATCGAAGTGATAAAGTGATATGCGCAAAGTGTTACAGTGTTGCGTCCGAGGGTTCGTCTGTTCGTGCCTGTCGTTCACCTAGTCCGGGACCTCTTGCAAGCTCCCAAGCCCAGGGGAGAAGTAATGTCGAACGACTTATGGGTTCGAGAGGCCCTGATCAACGAACAGACGTTTCCCTCTGTGGTTTCGGGCGTATCTACCCAAGATCGCCCCACCCACACAAAGACGAGAGAGCCCATTTATTCCTCGTCTGCGGAAGAGGTTTCTCGTAAGAAACCATGGACCAAGGTCTCGCGGCTTATTAAGCGCAAGTCGGTCCCTTCCGCGCAAGTCCAACGGCCCAGTTGTAGCCACTGGGTCAGTTCAGACTCGCTGCAGTCTTCCGAGACTGCTCACCTCCTAAGAGAGGCAAAGCGGTACCGCATCAGGCAGTCACACCGTCTGTTGCTGCACCTGCTCTTGTAGACCCTAAGTGGTCTTTGCTGCAGACCATGCAGCCTCAGTTAACGTCATTGATGCAGGACTTTCGTGCGGAGAAGGTTGACACTGCACCAACCTCTAGCCTACAACCAACCACGGTTGTGCGTCCTGTGGACGCTGAGGCGACCTTCTGCCGCACTCCAGCTGAGAGAGTCCCGCCACCCATGCGTTCCAGGGTACCCTGCCAGCCGCATGTTGACGTTCAGCGATGCACGGAACCTTCCGTTGACGTTCGCGAGGTACAACAACAGTCTAAGTTGTTTTGTTTTGACGCGGTGCGTCAACCTCCGCATTCTAGAGTTGTTTTGACTGCTCAGTCTAGACAGTCAAAGCAGTCTCGAGTGAACGCTGTACGTCCTCACGCACCTGTTGTGGTTGACAGTTCAGTTGTTGACAGTTCACAGACTGTCAAGCAGTTACATGACGTTGCGTTCTGGTCCGCTGCTAATGCACCAGTGAGAGACTCAGCTTTTATCGGACAAGGTTCCTGTAGATGAGGAAGTTGCTGTTCTCCCTCCTACTGATATTCCCTTGAGGACTCTGTCAGATGGAGAGGAGCCTTAAGCTGCTTAGCCTCCTATGGACTTTAATTAAATCATGATGATTTTTTTTAAGGATCTTTGTCCGGATCTTGTAACTGCTGCTCCTCGTTCGCCTTAACGTCAGAACTTACACTAGGCCTAGCTACTTCGAAGCCGTTGTTTTTAAGCTAGTGCTCTCTCGCTCTCCTAGAGAGCGGTACGTTGGCTAGGCGACTGGTTTTTTCACCAGGAGGAGTTTGGGGATACAGCCTTTGATTTCCCTTCTTTTAAACTGGTTTATAGAGCGAGAGTCTGATATGACACGAGAGAAGTTCTCGACTTGGGAGTTCATGCCTCTGCCCAGATAGACTTCTCAATTCTGGTAGACTCTCCCTGGCGCCTAGCCAGGAGACGCTCCAAGTTGTTTACAGGTCAACTTCTCAGATTTTGTCGAGCCTTTGAAGTTTTGCTGTACTATTATGTCACGCATAACAAGGCTTTCAGGGATGGTAAACGGTTCCGCCTCAGTCGCTAACCCCGTCTGTTGCCACACCCGTAGACCCTAAATGGGCTTTGCTGCAAGACATGCAGTCCAAGCTTGCGTCCTTGATAGAGGACTTAAATGCGGAGAAGAACCTTCTGGCCGACAACCTTCCAACCGGTCGGTTCATCAGGCAGTCACACCGTCTGTTGCCGCACCTGCTCCTATAGACCCTAAGTGGTCTTTGCTGCAAGACATGCAGTCCAAGCTTGCGTCCTTGATAGAGGACTTAAATGCGGAGAAGAACCTTCTGGCCAACAACCTTCCAACCGGTCGGTTGTGCGCCCTGTTGACGCTGAGGTAACCTACTCGCGTCTGCCAGTTGAGGTGGTTCCTCCACCGATGCGACCCAGTGTGGGTTGCCAGCCGCACGTTGACGTTAAGCGACGCTCGGAGGTGGTTGTTGACGTTCAGGACGTTCAACAACCAGCAGAGGTGACTTGTTGTGACGCAGTGCGTCAACCTCAGCAACCCGGTAGGGTGTTGACTGCACAACCCAGACGGTCTAGACAGTTTCGGGTTGACGCTGTGCTTCCTCGCGCACCCATGGTTGTTGACAGTTCACAGACTGTGCAGCAGTTCCATGATATTGCGTCCGGCTCCGTCACGCATCCACCAGTGCGACCGGATTCAGCGAGTCAGACGTTGCCCACTCCGTTGCCGTTTCCTCATCAGTTTCGGATGAGGAACCATCTGATGAGGACGTTGCTGAACAAGACGATCAGCCCCCAGCCCTGCTATCCATCCAGAAGATGCTGAAGAAGGAACGCTGCTCAGTCAGGCTGTGGATGAGTCTGGGAGGGACGCTGTCATCCGTGGATCAATATGTGTCACTAGGAAGACTACACCTCCGTCCTCTTCTATACCATCTAGCTTTTCACTGGAAAAAGGACAAGACGCTAGAAGCGGTCTCGATCCCGGTTTCCGAAAAGATAAAGTCTTGTCTGACTTGGTGAAAGGACTATATCAACCTAAGAGAGGGTCTTCCCCTGATTGTTCAGACTCCCAACCACGTTCTCTTCTCGGACGCATCGGACGTAGGCTGGGGTGCGACATTAGACGGTCGGGAATGCTCGGGAATATGGAACTCGAGTCAAAGGACAATGCATTTCAACTGCAAGGAGCTACTGGCAGTACGTCTGGCCTGGAAAAGCTTCAGGTCTCTCCTTCAAGGCAAAGTGGTGGAGGTGAACTCGGACAACACCACGGCTTTGGCGTACATCTCCAAGCAAGGAGGGACCTACTCTCTGACGTTGTAGGAGATCGCAAGGGACCTCCTCACCTGGTCAAGAGGTCTAGACATATCACTAGTAACGAGGTTCATCCAAGGCAACTTGAATGTCATGGCAGATTGTCTCAGTCGGAAGGGACAAATAATTCCAACAGAATGGACCCTCCACAAGGATGTATGCAAGAGACTTTGGGCCACCTGGGGCCAGCCAACCATAGATCTCTTCGCAACCTCGATGACCAAGAGGCTCCCAATATTTTGCTCACCAATCCTGGACCCAGCAGTAGTTCATATAGATGCCTTTCTCCTAGATTGGTCACATCTAGATCTATATGCATTCCCTCCGTTCAAGATTGTCTACAAGGTACTGCAGAAGTTCGCCTCTCACGAAGGGACAAGGTTGACGCTAGTTGCTTCCCTCTGGCCCGCGAGAGAATGGTTCACCGAGGTACTTCGATGACTAGTAGACGTTCCCAGAACACTTCCCCTAAGGGTGGACCTTCTACGTCAGCCACACGTAAAGAAGGTACACCAAGGCCTCCACGCTCTTCGTCTGACTGCCTTCAGACTATCGAAAGACTCTCGAGAGCTAGAGGCTTTTCGAAGGAGGCAGCCAGAGCGATTGCTAGAGCAAGGAGAACATCCACCCTTAGAGTCTACCAATCGAAGTGGGAAATCTTCCGAAACTGGTGCAAGTCAGTATCCGTATCCTCGACCAGTACCTCTGTAACTCAAATAGCTGACTTCCTCTTATATCTGAGGAAAGAACGATCTCTTTCAGCTCCCACTATCAAGGGTTACAGAAGCATGTTGGCATCAGTCTTCCGTCACAGAGGCTTAGATCTTTTCAACAATAAAGATCTACAGGACCTCCTTAAGTCTTTTGAGACCACGAAGGAGCGTCGTTGGGTTACACCTGGTTGGAATTTAGACGTGGTACCAAGATTCCTTATGTCAGACAGGTTCGAACCGCTACAATCAGCCTCCCTGAAAGATCTCACCTTAAAGACTCTTTTCCTGGTATGCTTAGCCACAGCTAAAAGAGTCAGTGAGATTCATGCCTTCAGCAAGAACATCGGATTCTCATCCGAAACGGCTACATGTTCTACAACTTGGTTTTCTAGCCAAAAACGAGCTGCCTTCTCGGCCTTGGCCAATATCGTTCGATATTCCAAACTTATCGTATGGTTGGAAATGAACTAGAAAGAGTCTTATGCCCTGTAAGAGCTCTTAAGTTCTATTTAAAACGAACTAAACCTTTACGAGGCCCGTCTGAAGCTTTATGGTGTTCAGTTAAGAAACCATCTTTGCCTATGTCAAAGAATGCTTTATCCTTTTTTATCAGACTGTTAATACGAGAAGCTCATTCCCATCTGAATGAGGAAGACCAAGCTTTGCTGAAGGTAAGGACACACGAAGTTAGAGCTGTCGCAACTTCCGTAGCCTTTAAACAAAATAGATCTCTGCAAAGTATAATCGACGCAACCTATTGGAAAAGCAAGTCAGTGTAATTCCATAACCTTTTTAATCTTTCTCTTGAAATGTTTTATTATTGTTTTTGGGTTGTCCGGAAGGCTAAGAAGCCTTTCGCATCCTACTTGATTTGGCGGGTGGTCAAAGTCATTTCTTGAGAAGCGCCTAGATTAGAGGTTTTGATGAGGTCCTGTTGTATGGGTTGCAACCCTTGATACTTCAGCTCCTAGGGGTCGCTCAGCATCCTAAGAGGATCGCGAGGCTCCGTAAGGAAGACGTACTTAAAAAGGCAGAGTAATTGTTCAAGTCGACTTCCTTACCAGGTACTTATTTATTTTATGTTTGTTATTTTGAATAACTGCTAAAATGAAATAAAAAATCCTTAGCTCATAATAATGTAAACAATTATTGCTGGTCTCTACCCACCCCCCTGGGTGTGAATCAGCTTATATAATCACCGGCTAAGTTTAATATTGAAAAATGTTATTTTTATAATAAAATAAATTTTTGAATATACTTACCCGGTGATTATATATTAAAGGACCCTCCCTTCCTCCCCAATAGAGACCCAGTGGACCGAGGAGAAAATTGAGTTCTGTGTTTACATTGAGTACTGAGTACCTGCACGACAGATGGCGCTGTTGATGTACACCCCCTACCTGCTTAGCGATCGCTGGCGGATTTTGAACGTAGAGTTTTCTGTCGAGCAGCAGAGCTGCAGCTTATATAATCACCGGGTAAGTATATTCAAAAATTTATTTTATTATAAAAATAACATTTTTCTTCTTTAGGGATATTGTATTATACTATGATTTTACAAAATACTTACCAGTAAACTATTGCTGTCAGTCTAGCCTAAGGTGCTGTGTCCTTAATCATGATGGCTTTCCTCCTTCCTACTTGAACTTACTTAGGAATCTGTGATCTTACTCATTGAACTTCTTGATATTTGAAGGGTGCACTGGTAAAGTTATACTATGTTTTTGTGTCGCCTAGCCACCTTTATATTTAAAAATCCTGGGAAAATCCCAGCTAGAAACCAAGTTTTTTTTTTTGCAAAGAGGAAACCCAAAACAAACTTACTACACTAATCTGAAATGACAGCTATACATTAATCACACAGTATTTTGTATGTGCTATTATTAATAATTATGCAAAATTATAATATGTTTTTTATTTCTGTTGAACTAGGTTGGTGAAATCTTCTTAGCTGCAGGCACGGCTTTCAACAAATTAGCCGAATTAACCATGCAGCTTCATCCAACAGCAGAGCAGTCACCTGCTGGGTAAGTGCCTGTCTATAACATAAAAGCAGTTGGTAATACTGATCGTGTAAAATACGATACTGTACAGTAATCTCACTCTTGAAGGGTAACATTTTGCTTTGGCATTGTACAGTATTTGCACGAGAGTCTTTAATCTATAACCACTTATTTCTCTCATAATTTCTTGAACATGCTTTGATATATATAAGTAAGGTTTAACAAAGGCTGCATGTGTTCAACATCTCGCTGTAGTTTAGGGTCAATATCTCTTATATTTAGACATTAAATTTTATATGATCTTTTTATAGTAGTACAGTACTATAAGTCCACTTAGTCCTTCCATCCATATACCAAGGCACTTCCCCCAATTTTGGGGGGTAGCCGACACCAACAATGAAACAAAACAAAAACAAAAAGGGGACCTCTACTCTCTATGTTCCTTCAGCCTAATCAGGGACTCAACCGAGTTCAGCTGGTACTGCTAGAGTGCCACAGCCCAACCTCCCACATTTCCATCACAGATGAAGCTTCATAATGCTGACTCCCCTACTGCTGCTACCTCCGCGGTCATCTAAGGCACCGGAGGAAGCAGCAGGGCCTACTGGAATTGCGTCACAATCGCTCGCCATTCATTCCTATTTCTAGCACGCTCTCTTGCCTCTCTCACATCTATCCTCCTATCACCCAGAGCTTTCTTCACACCATCCCTCCACCCAAACCTTGGCCTTCCTCTTGTACTTCTCCCATCAACTCTTGCATTCATCACCTTCTTTAGCAGACAACCATTTTCCATTCTCTCAACATGGCCAAACCACCTCAACACATTCATATCCACTCTAGCCGCTAACTCATTTCTTACACCCGTTCTCTCCTCTCCCTATCTACTCGAGATACACCAGCCATACTCCTTAGACACTTCATCTCAAACACATTTAATTTCTGTCTCTCCATCACTTTCATTCCCCACAACTCCGATCCATACATCACAGTTGTTACAATCACTTTCTCATATAGAACTCTCTTTACATTCATGCCCAACCCTCTATTTTTTACTACTCCCTTAACTGCCCCCAACACTTTGCAACCTTCATTCACTCTTTGACGTACATCTGCTTCCACTCCACCATTTGCTGCAACAATAGACCCCAAGTACTTAAACTGATCCACCTCCTCAAGTAACTCTCCATTCAACATGACATTCAACCTTGCACCACCTTCCCTTCTCGTACATGTCATAACCTTACTCTTACCCACATTAACTCTCAACTTCCTTCTCTCACACACCTTTCCAAATTCTGTCACTAGTCGGTCAAGCTTCTCTTTTGTGTCTGCTACCAGTACAGTATCATCCGCAAACAACAACTGATTTACCTCCCATTCATGGTCATTCTTGCCTACCAGTTTTAATCCTCGTCCAAGCACTCGAGCATTCACCTCTCTCACCACTCCATCAACATACAAGTTAAACAACCACGGCGACATCACACATCCCTGTCTCAGCCCCACTCTCACCGGAAACCAATCACTCACTTCATTTCCTATTCTAACACATGCTTTACTACCTTTGTAGAAACTTTTCACTGCTTGCAACAACCTTCCACCAACTCCATATAACCTCATCACATTCCTCATTGCTTCCCTATCAACTCTATCATATGCTTTCTCCAGATCCATAAACGCAACATACACCTCCTTACCTTTTGCTGAATATTTCTCGCATATCTGCCTAACTGTAAAAATCTGATTCATACAACCCTTACCTCTTCTAAAACCACCCTGTACTTCCAAGATTGCATTCTCTGTTTTATCCTTAATCCTATTAATCAATACTCTACCATACACTTTTCCAACTACCCTCAACAAACCAATACCTCTTGAATTACAACACTCATGCACATCTCCCTTACCCTTATATAGTGGTACAATACATGCACAAACCCAATCTACTGGTACCATTGACAATACAAAACACATATTAAACAATCTCACCAACCATTCAAATACAGTCACACCCCCTTCCTTCAACATCTCAGCTTTCACACCATCCATACCAGATGCTTTTCCTACTCTCGTTTCATCTAGTGCTCTCCTCACTTCATCTATTGTAATCTCTCTCTCATTCTCATCTCCCATCACTGGCACCTCAACACCTGGAACAGCAATTATATCTGCCTCCCTATTATCCTCAACATTCAGCAAACTTTCAAAATATTCCGCCCTCCTTTTCCTTGCCTCCTCTCCTTTTAACAACCTTCCATTTCCATCTTTCACTGTCTCTTCAATTCTTGCGCCAGCCTTCCTTACTCTCTTCACTTCTTTCCAAAACTTCTTCTTATTCTCTTCATATGACTGACCCAATCCCTGACCCCACCTCAGGTCAGCTGCCCTCTTTGCCTCACGTACCTTGCGCTTTACTTCCACATTTTTCTCTCTATATTTTTCATACTTCTCTATACTATTACTCTGCAGCCATTCTTCAAAAGCCCTCTTTTTCTCTTCCACTTTTACCTTCACTCCTTCATTCCACCATTCACTGCCCTTCCTCATGCTGCCTCCAACAACCTTCTTGCCACATACATCACTTGCAATCCCAACAAAAATTTTCTTTTACTAACTTCCACTCCTCCTCTAAATTACCAGTTTCTCTTACTCTCACCTCGTCATATGCCATTTTCAACCTTTCCTGATATTTACTTTTTACCCCTGGTTTTATTAGCTCTTCAATCCTCACTACCTCCCTTTTACATCCACCTACTCTATTCCCCCACTCTTTTGCTACAACTAATTTTCCTTCCACCAAAAAATGATCAGACATACCGTTAGCCATACCCCTAAACACGTGCACGTCTTTCAATCTTCCAAACATTCTTTTAGTTATCAACACATAATCCATTAATGCCCTTTTTATTATTCCATTTGCCACTCTTACCCATGTATACTTATTTTTATCTTTCTTTTTAAAGCTAGCACTTATTACCATCTCTTGTTCAACACACATGTCTACCAGTCTCTCACCACTCTCATTTTCACCTGGTACGCCATACTTCCACTTAGTACCACTTGAATATTACTGAAGGTCCCTACCTTACAAACATCCGACAAATAAACTTTGGAGATACAACCACAAATCCACTGGAAAATAACAAAGATACTATTTCATATGAAACCCATTATTTATTAACCTATGTAGAAGGAAATCTTAGGCATGGGATTCAGACTAGGCTTACCCTAGGCCAAAATGTAAAATAATTTGACTCACAAACATTTTGACTTACAAACAACCCCTTGCAACCTATTAAGTTGTAAGCGGAGTACCTTCTGTAGTATATTTGGAAACTTTGCAAGACTCCAAAGCATGAACCAAAGAGATTATTAATGTCCAAAGTAAATAGGCTTGCCATACAATCTGTAAATCATTCTCTCTTATTGTTATTTCAATGTTGTTTCCTGTTATTTACCAGGTTTGGTGTCCTAATCTTGTTAATGGCTAGAATCTATGTCGATATTTAATACTCGGGTATCCTGAAAATAGAAACCAGCCATGAATAAAATCTTATTGAAGGATTACCTTGATAGGGTTAGGAACGAAGTGGTGAGGGTGAGAACGGGTGTAAGAAATAAGTTAGCAGCTAGAGTGGATATGAATGTGTTGAGGTGGTTTGGCCATGTTGAGAGAATGGAAAATGGCTGTCTGCTAAAGAAGGTGATGAATGCAAGAGTTGATGGGAGAAGTACAGAGGAAGGCCAAGGTTTGGGTGGATGGATGGAGTGAAGGAAGCTCCTGGTGATAGGAGGATAGATGTGAGAGAGGCAAGAGAGCGTGATAGAAATAGGAATGAATGGCGAGCGATTGTGACGCAGTTCCGGTAGGCCCTGCTGCTTCCTCCGGTCGCCTTAGATGACCGCGGAGGTAGTAACTGTAGGGGTTCAGCCAAACTTGATTGAGTCCCTAGTCAGGCTGGGAGGAACGTAGAGAAGAGAGGTCCCCTTGTTTGTTTCATTTGTTTGATGTCAGCTACCCCCCAAAATTGGGGGAAGTGCCTTGGTATATGGATGGACCTTGAAATACCTTATAGTGAGAAAGGTACAGTATTATAGTTCTTATAGATTTCATATAGCTATTCTTTGGAGTAGTATTAAGTGGGGCTTACACGGTCGAGCGGTTCATTGAACCCGGTTGCCGGACCCGCATGTCAAACTGTTCGAAGAAGCGGAGACAGTCACAAATGCATAACGTTCGTTTGTGGAGAATGAAGCCCCGCCCACAAAAGTCAGGCTAGAAGAGACTCTCTTCGAACTGTTCGACAAACGTGTTAGACAACCAAATACCTTGTTCACACATTCGAACATCACTTCAAACTCTTGTCCGTCGAACCACGTTCGATGAATTGTTCGACCGTGCAAAGCCGCCTCTAGTTTGGGGTAAAGAGAAGTTAACAGATTTTCTTTTCTTCAGCACCAAATGGACTGACGAAGAGATAGAAATGCTGCGTTCGTCTGTGAGAAGATTTGGTGATGATCTTAATGTCATCAGCCAAAGGATAAAATCCCGTACGGTGTAAGTTCATTGTCCCTAACAGTTGAAACCTAGTTGACGTGATTTCTTTGATTATTAAAAGTTATCTTTAGTCATTTAAATATGAAGAGGATCTTTGTTATTATATGTCTGATTGTTGCTATTCTTTATTCCTCTTGGCAATGACTAACTTTCTCACAGACGTTTGCAGTCATTGGCTCTTGTTTTAATTAAATGTGTATGTCTCCGGGTAACTGTATTAACTTGATTCGTTTAGGTATATTAACTCAATACTTTTGGATATGTTTTGATGATTTTAGAAAAAATTGTTATATCTGTTAATAGGTTTTTTATCTCTTTGGTCAAGTTGTATAATTAATTAAGTTTCAGTATGTACTTCCAAAAGTTGAGGTATATTGTAACATTTTCAAACTATCAGTACGTTAGTAGTATTGAGACTTATTGGTTTGTGTAGGATCATGGCTAGTCTTTTATCTCTTTGGTTTAGTCGTATATTAGTTTCATTATGTACTTCCAAAAGTTTAGGGTTATTGTAACAGTTTCAAACTAGCTGTACGTTAGTAAACTTAGCGAGCTTTACTCTCTCTTCCCAGTACGCAGATTCGAACGGCATTAAAAAAGAAGGCCTTTGAAGATGCAGGAATTCCTCCCCAGACAGCCGCTGCTTTGCAGGCTCAGCAAAGTGCTGCGTCGACACCTGGAGGGAGCGGCAGCTCCACTAGTATGATCGGCGGACGAGACGTTACGCTAAACATGCTTAATGCTACCGAGTCGGAAGTGGATGTCGAGGGAATGAGCGGAGTCGGTATGGATTTTGAAGGGGCAAATGAAGTTGTCACGTCTTAGGAGTCATATTTCATACTAGATCAGACATATTATATAGTATATTTTACTAATAAAATGAATTTTTATCATAATTTATTGTGTGATTTTCTAAAGTATATTGACGATAACCTAGAATATGTGCCATAATGTAATTATCCTCTATGAAGTTGTATATATATTCTTAATTGTTATCCTTTATATATATTAGTCTTTAATAACCAAAAGTTGTCTAACAATTCTTGTAAACTTATTGTTTCTGTTTAAAGTACACCACCATACTTAGAAAGCAGATATATCTATGAAACTCCTAATGTTCATGTCGCTTTATCCTTAAAAAGTTACTACTGCGTCAACGTCAGTCTTTAAAAAATAGCCTGTTTTCCCTCACTGCTTATTGCCAAGTGTCACTGTTTGGCAAGAAGCGTGGTCCAGTCTTCAGTTGTTTACGATGAGCTCATTATGGTCTGATGCGCCGTCGACGCTCTTCTTTTTCAGATCGAGGTGTGGTTGAGTACAGCGTTAGGTTAGTTTTGTCTTCTTTTGTTGTTGAAATACAATTGTGCTTTGTTCTAATAGGTTATTGCTAGTGGGAAAGATTCTCACTCCAGTTGTGTCACATGTCGGGAACAAACTTGTGATGCAAGCAATAGATGTTCAGGATTGCTTGATGTACCAAACAATTTAATGGAAAATTATGTCAAGCTTTTGTCTAAACAGGTGTGTTTGAATTCAAAATGTAAAAGTGAAGTAGATTTCAAATCAGGGGAGAGTCCAGAAAAGACTAGACTATAGTCCATTCTTTTTAGTGAGGAAGATTTGCATCGACTCGCAGGGGTGCCATTTTTGTTCGGAAGAGTCTCCTGATCGCTGATTGGTTGGACAGGATAATTCTAACCAATCAGATAGCAAGAAACTTTTCCGAGCTAAAAGGGCACCACTGCGAGTCCATGCGAATGCGCCTCATTAAAAAAAATTCAGTTTAGTGGAATTGGATAGTGGGGAGAATGTTACTATTTATGATAACTCGGACCTTCGGAAGTTAGCAGTGATGGGAAAGCTCAGTTTTCATGCTTTATGGGAAAATTATCTGTGTTTTTGCAATCTGAAAAGGATATTATTTCTTGTGGAAGTAGCAGTTCTTCTTGAATATCCTACTTTACTGCAAACCCTAAGCTAACTCCTGCTGGTTTGCCTAGTGGTTCTAGCGTACTAATTTGTTAAGGTTCTAACACTACACTGCACAATTTAGTGCCTCCTCTCAACCCTCAAATTATCTCTGCTCAAGATAGTTCTATTGCGTGACCCTCCCTTTACCGGGATTCATATTTATACAGACTCCTGGATTCCGAGATAGAAGAACAGGTTCTCATATCCCTCATGATGATGCAGGTGCTAGTGAGGAACCGTTTTGTCCCCTCATTAATATGGCTTACCTTATAATGCCTTTAGCACCAGGCTCACAGGTTTTAAATAAACAGTTAACATCTGCTGAGGCTAATAAACTGTTGTATCATGATATGGCTTGTTGCCAAATGGTTTATAATGTAGGATCAGCCTCCTAACAGTTTTAATAGGCCTGATAGTAGTATTAATATTGGGCCTAGTGTTACTAAACAGGTAAACTTATCAATGAATCTTCAACCAATATTTTCCATAGGCACAAGAGAAGATTTGGGTGTGTAATCTTAGTTTTCAGGAGTGATTTTTGGTAAAGGGGATTGTAGGAGTGTCAACGGTAAAAGGTGCCTTCATTATCCATTTTTCACTGGGACTGGCACTCATAAACCTGACGTGTTTTTGAAGGCACTACGGGATCGATGGACACGTTGACTAACTGACATAGCAGATGAACAAACCATCCATTACTTTCAATTGTCTGACTGACACTGTTCAACTGATCGGATCCTTCACCAATTATTATTATTATTATTATTACTATCCAAGCTACAACCCTAGTTGGAAAAGCAAGATGCTATAAGCCCAGGGGCTCCAACAGGGAAAAATAGCCCAGTGAGGAAAGGAAATAAGGAAATAAATAAATGAAGAGAACAAATTAAAAATAAATCATTCTAAAATAAGAAACAACGTCAAAACAGACATGTCATATAATAAACTATCAACAACATCAAAAACAAATATGTCATAAATAAACTATAAAAAGACTATGTCCGCCTGGTCAACAAAAAAGCATTTGCTCCAACTTTGAACTTTTGAAGTTCTACTGATTCAACCACCCGATTAGGAAGATCATTCCACAACTTGGTCACAGCTGGAATAAAACTTCTAGAGTACTGCGTAGTATTGAGCCTCGTGATGGAGAAGGCCTGGCTATTAGAATTAACTGCCTGCCTAGTATTACGAACAGGATAGAATTGTCCAGGGAGATCTGAATGTAAAGGATGGTCAGAGTTGTGAAAAATCTTATGCAACATACATAATGAACTAATTGAACGACGGTGCCAGAGATTAATATCTAGATCAGGAATAAGAAATTTAATAGACCGTAAGTTTCTGTCCAACAAATTAAGATGAGAATCAGCAGCTGAACACCAGACAGGAGAACAATACTCAAAACAAGGTAGAATGAAAGAATTAAAACACTTCTTCAGAATAGATTGATCACCGAAAATCTTGAAAGACTTTCTCAATAAGCCTATTTTTTGTGAAATTGAAGAAGACACAGACCTTATATGTTTCTCAAAAGTAAATTTACTGTCGAGAATCACACCTAAAATTTTGAAAGAGTCATACATATTTAAAGAAACATTATCAATACTGAGATCCGGATGTTGAGGAACCACCGTCCTTGACCTACTTACAATCATACTTTGAGTTTTGTTAGGATTCAACTTCATACCCCATAATTTGCACCATGCACTAATTCTAGCTAAATCTCTATTAAGGGATTCACCAACCCTAGATCTACATTCAGGGGATGGAATTGATGCAAAGAGAGTAGCATCATCTGCATATGCAACAAGCTTGTTTTCTAGGCCAAACCACATGTCATGTGTATATAGTATGAAAAGTAATGGGCCAAGAACACTACCCTGTGGAACACCGGATATCACATTCCTATAATCACTATGGTGCCCATCAACAACAACTCTTTGAGATCTATTACTTAAAAAATCAATAATAATGCTAAGAAACGACCCACCCACTCCCAACTGTTTCAGTTTGAAAACAAGGGCCTCATGATTAACACGGTCAAAAGCAGCACTAAAATCAAGGCCAATCATACGAACTTCCCGACCACAATCAAGGGATTTCTGTACAGCATTGGAGATTGTAAGAAGGGCATCACATGCTCCAAGGCCTTTACGAAAACCAAATTGCAAACTAGGGAAGAGATGATTACCTTCAGCAAACCTATTAAGACGTTTTGCCAGAAGACGTTCAAAAACTTTAGATAATATGGGAGTTATGGAAATTGGGCGGTAATCAGTGGGATTTGAGCTACCACAAACACATTTACATAGAGGAGTAACATTACCAATTCTCCAACTAGTGCTAAAAGCTCCTCTTCTTGCTAACTTGCGCAAAATAACAGATAACTTTGGAGCTAAGAAATCTGCTGTCTTTATAAAAAACAAAGGAAAAATACCATTTGGGTCTACACCTCCATAAGCATCAAGGTCCATCAACAGAGCTTTAATCTCACGAGATCGAAAAGCTAAACTAGTTAGTTTAGCCTCAGGAAAACAGGAATGAGGAAGTTCAAGTTTTTCATTACTCTGTTTACTGTCAAAAACATCAGCCAAAAGGGTTGCCTTTTCCTTTGGACAGTGAGTGACTGAGCCATCTGGTTTAAGTAAAGGAGGAACTGTTGCATCTACACCAAAGAGTGCAGATTTAAGGGTAGACCACCATTTATGTTCCTGAGTTGTACCAGAAAGGGTTTCTTTTATGGTTAAATTGTACTCCTTTTCAGTTGAGGCATAAACTCTCTGAGCAAAAGCTCGAAGCTGAGTATAGTTGTTCCAGGTCAAATCTGATCTGTTACCCTTCCAAAGTTGATAGGCCTCCTGCTTCTCCAAAAAAGCACGTCTACAATCATCATTGAACCACGGTTTGTCCTTCACTCGGTACCTTAGCACACGAGAAGGGATACGCCTATCAATTATGTTGACTAAATTCTCATTCAAAGGGACAACAGGATCTACACTATTATATAATTGTGACCAATTCAAGAACAAAAGATCATGTAAAATCCCATTCCAGTCTGCTTGGGATTTCATATAAATTTTACAAGAATATGATATATCAGGGACAGGCTGCTCAGTCTTCACTAATAATGAAATCAAGGCATGATCAGATGTCCCGACTGGAGAACCAACCTTACCAGTTATAACGCCAGGGGAGTCAGTGTATACAAGGTCCAAGCAATTACCAGACCTGTGAGTAGCTTCATTTATGATTTGCTCACAGCCTGATTCAGAGGCAAAGTCTAAAGCTCTTAAGCCATGGCGATCGGTAGGAGAGATAGAACTTAACCACTCCCTATGGTGAGCATTAAAATCACCAACAAAGACAAAAGAAGCCTTTCTATCATCTTCTTGTATCTTAGCCATAATGGTAAGAAGACAATCGAAGATAGAATCATCCATGTCTGGATTCCGGTAGATCGAACATAAATAAAAGTTGTTATGCCTGCCACAAACTTTTATTACCTGAATCTCATGACATCCACATTGATAGCAGGACTTATGAGAAGCAGGGTACTCGGTCCTAATATACACCGCCATTCCCCTGGCCCTAGGGATGGCATCACGTTTCAACATTATTGGCTTCTTAAAACCAGTTATAAGGAGCTCAGATGAGTGCCTCATATTAGAAACCAAAGTTTCTGAGCACAAAAGAATATCATACTGTCTGGACGCAACTGTAAGGTCTTGGATATTTGCATGAAGACCACGAATATTGCAATACAGAAGACGACATTGACGAAATCTAGGACGTACTGGTCCCGGATTTCGCTCAATGTCTCCAGACAGCATAAGAATTAATAGAAATAAAAAAGAGACAGCATACTTAAAAACTAGATTAACAAGAATTATAACAAAAACAATACGTACAGAATTATAAACAAAGTGATTGATGATACCCATAGACTATAGTAAAAAGTCGGAAAAACTGGTCAACATGGAGGAGCCGATACACCATGCAAGGCTAAATACCCTCCAGGATAGCCACTTCTACTGAAGGGAGGACAGTAAGGATGGTTTTGAGAAGAAAAATAATCAGAAAAAGGAAAAGACAACCTCTTGATAAACCACCAGGCATCCATGGCCCTTCTATTAAGCCTGCCCAACACACCATTTCAAAAAAACAAGAGGAAGAAAAAAAAAATAAGATAGAATAGTGTGCCTGAGTGTACCCTCAAGCAAGAGAACTCCAACCCAAGACAGTGGAAGACCATGGTACAGAGGCTATGGCACTACCCAAGACTAGAGAACAGTGGTTTAATTTTGGAGTGTCCTTCTCCTAGAAGAGCTGCTTACCACAGCTAAAGAGTCTCTTCTACCCTTACCAAGAGGAAAGTACACTGAACAAATTGCAGTACAGTAATTAACCCCTTGGGTGAAGATGTGTTAAGTATCTCATTGTTGTCAAATGTATGAGGAAAGACGAGAATATGTAAAGAATAGGCCAAACTATTCTGTGTAAGTGTAGGCAAAGAAAAAATAAGCCGTGACTAGAGAGAGGGATCCAATGCATTACTGTCTGGCCAGTCAAAGGATCCAATACCTCTCTAGTGGTAGTATCTCAACGGGCGGCTGGTGCCCTGGCCAACCTACTACCTACAAGATGGTGATGATAATAATGATTGGGAGGATATCAAGACAGGTGATGATCCCCCTTCAAGTCTTTGATGAAATATTCCCAAAGAAAATTCCTCAGATTAGTTTTAAGCAGTCCTACTCATCAATATCTTTACATTCTTCTGTATTACTACCAACGACTTATAAATAAATCACATTTTTCCAAGCTTTTTACAGGTGAGATGAAATAAATTATGTCGGATTGCAAGGAAACCATCCAATGGTAGATTACGTAACATGACATTGCTACAGTGCAGATTAATTTCCTGGAGTCCCTGGGGAAAGTTTAACAGTTAAATGCTTGAATTGCGAGTCTGGCAATTGATGAAATGCTGGCTGTAGGTAAGTGCAGGGGAATTTTGGTGGAAATCTTTTCTTTTTTCAGATTCAGTGGTAGGCATTCTTTCAGCTCTCATGGAAGAAAAGTTTACTGGTCACACAGAATTTGATACTGTATGATATTTGACTTATTAAGATGTTTAATTAGAACAACTGCAGATAGTACATGAGAGTACAAATTTTTTAGTGAAGAGCAGGGAACAGTTGTGTTGTGAGGTTCGGATATTTTTTTTAGATGGGCAAAAGAATTCTTTCATTACACGTCCTATTTTGGGTCCCATTTTAGTCTAGTGGGATTACTAGGGTTGCGGAGCAGGTACCTATAAGAGCTCGGAATGGCAACCTTGATGTAATTCTCTTCTCAGGTCTATTATTCATATCTATTGTTCTGGCCCTCCGGCTTCTCTAGAGAAGATTTGCAAGTTGTTAGTAGGCCTCCTGGACTTCTCGCTACTGTATTCTAAAAGATCACAGTGCCTGTCCCTGGAAGGGGGAAGGCTAGCCCAATTTTATCGGGTTTGGGAAAGCCTTCATACAGAGCCGTAGGTTCTCTCGGTGGTTATAGATGGTTATCATATTCCACTGTACTCTAATCCCCCATTCCGGCACCCATATACCTCAAAGACACTGTCAAATCTTACACATACATACATATACCAAAGGCACTTCCCCCAATTTTGGGGGGTAGCCGACATCAACAAATGAAACAAAACAAAAAAAGGGGACCTCTACTCTACGTTCCTCCAGCCTAACCAGGGACTCAATCTTATCTTTTGAAATTAAGAAATTTCAAGCTTCTTGAGAAGCAAGTGATAGAGGAGGTCTCCTATACCTCTCCAGGTTCTAACAATAGGTTGTTTTTGGTACCCAAGATAGGGGCTTGAAGATCAGTGATAGATTTTTCGTTTCCAAACAAGTTTACAATTCTTATAAAATTTTCAATGGAGATTCCTCTTACAGTTCTATGACCAATCAAGGAACGATATTGAATGTTTATGATAGACCTGATGGAGGCCTATTTCCACATTCCAATTCATCCTCAGTCAAGATGTTTCCTCCGGTTTATGGATTTCCACATTCCAATTCATCCTCAGTCAAGATGTTTCCTCCGGTTTATGGATTTCCACATTCCAATTCATCCTCAGTCAAGATGTTTCCTCCGGTTTATGGATTTCCACATTCCAATTCATCCTCAGTCAAGATGTTTCCTCCGGTTTATGGACAGGACGAATGTTTATTAATTCACGTGCCCGTGTTTGGGATTATGGACAGCTCCTCAGCTATTTACAAGGATGATGACCCCCTGAGGCCAAGTAGTTATTCCTGCCCAGTGAAGGGTTCTTTTATAATCAAATACTGGTTTTTCCTAATCTCATCGCTCGGAGAGATTTGCATACAACAGGTGTGTGTACTCTATTTGTTTAGACTTCTGGGAGTCGTGGTCAATTGGAAGAAGTCCCAACCAACTCTGACATGATTCTATATTTGGGAATGATCATAGTTGCTTTTCCTTTTTGGGCTTCTCCATCAGAAAAGATGATTCAGGTCTTCCTACTGATGTTGAAGAGTTTCAAACAGATGAAGACGATGTTGGTCCTTATGTGGATGAGGCTACTAGGGACCATGGCCAATCTCAAGATATTTGTTTATCTGTTTTGGTTGAGAATGAGAGCTTTTCACATACACCTCAACTGTGATTTCTACGGGGTATCTGATCCAATTTGACTTGCATTCCATCGCTTCAGAATCACCTTGAACTTGTAGCATGGTGGTAAAACCCTCTTTGTTTATCTTAAGGGGTGTCATTGAAGTTCGGGATCCTCAACCTTTACTTATGAATGCATCTCAGGAAGGGTGGGTAGCTATTATGAATTTTCTTCACCTACCAAGGATATGGAAAAGGGAATCTTAACTGCACATAAATTACCTGGCACTTTTAGTAGTTTCCAAGGCTCTTCAAGCTCAGAAGTCGCTAGTGATAGGAAGTGCTTGGTGGTGTTTACAAGACAGCACAGCAGCGCTGGTTTACATTGGGAATTGTTGCAGAGTCAGAGCCATTGTTCCGTATAAGTGGAAGAACAACTTTCTTGAATGGCGCTGCAAGAGATCCTCCTCTTACCTCAGTTTATTCCAAGGAGGTTTAAGTATTTTTGTAGATAAGTTGAGAGAGAGAAAAAAAAAGGAAAGTACATCAAAATGAGTGTTCTCTACACCCAATAATGTGTCTGGAAATTTGAAGTTGGTGGAAAACATGATGTAGACATGTTTGCAACCTTACTCGACAAGAAGTTGGACATGCCTTGATCACCTGTGTAGGATCCACTGGCGTGAAAAGTGGATGCTGTGTTTACATGTAGGACTGGTCAAGCCTGGATCGATATGGATTCTCAATAATTTGGGAGGTAATAAACAAATCCAGTGTTGTGGAACTGCAGGATGCCTTGAGGAGATGATTTATGGATATTTGTTCTATATTATCAGATTACCTGCAAAGATTGTTTGTAAGAACCAATTTACTCGGAGTACCTGTCTTTTGATGTCTCACAGACATCAGTAGTTCTAGCAGTACCAGCCGAACTCGGTTGAGTCCCTTGTCAGGCTGGGAGGAACGTAGAGAGGAGAGGTCCCCTTTTTTGTTTCGTTTGTTTGATGTCGGCTACCCCTCAAAATTGGGGGAAGGGCCTTGGTATATGTATGTATGTACCTGTCTTTTAAATCACGCATGCAAGGCCCAACATGCTTCAGCTAACCGCATGAAGACTGTTCACTATATCTTGATAGAAAAAGGATTTTCTTGGCCTTTACTCTATTTCAGCTTCCAAGAGACTGTCTACCATTCTGTGTTAAAGAGTGTAGCATGGTTATTTTGATTGGTGCAAATCTATGAAATCCTTGGTGACTAGTTTTGACAATATTATTAAGGTTGTGTCCTTTTGTATAAGAAGTTATAGTAAGAGTTATAGGTCCGTGCTTTATATTGTTCTTAAACATCTTGGACTGGACTTATCTTCTTTGGGTATCATTGTTGATGTTTTCAGATCTCTTACTATTGTTGAAAAACCTTCAGTTAGCATGTCAGTTCATCGTAATTTTGATGTGGTTGTAGATTATTTGATTAGTCCACTATTGTAGCCTCTGGAAGGCTCTGCTTTTAAGGATCCTACCCAAAAACTTTATATCTGTTGGCTTTGGCTTTGGCCAAACGTATTAGTTAACCCTTTTACCCCCAGGCTATTTGGAAATTTCCAACCCTTAACCCCCATGGGGTTATTTTTTTTCAAGCACATTTTGCCGTATATTTTTTTTTAAATTGCTCTAACAGCCTTAATTTTTGTCATAGAGAGGTCAGGTTGGTCTCATTCTCTTGGAAAATGCCTGAAGTTTCTCAAAAAATTAGCAAAAATAGGCAAAAAAAATTTAAATAGCAGTATTTTGCAAGGACGTACCGGTACGTCCATGGGGGTAAAGGGATGAGTTTTGTGAAACGTACCAGTACGTCCTTTGGGGGTAAAAGGGTCAATTACAGGCTCTCCCCAACGGTGTTGGCCTTGTGTTAGATGAGTTGATATGGTCTTTCTTGAGCAGCTTTAGGCCCAAGGGTGATTACTAAGCAAAGGGTGTCCCTTGTTCTTTTCCACCCTCTTTAGAGAGGAGAGTGGATAGGGCTTTGAAGGATAGGTTTCTTAACCCTTTTACCCCCAAAGGACGTACTGGTACGTTTCACAAAAGCCATCCCTTTACCCCCATGGACGTACCGGTACGTCCTTGCAAAAAAATGCTTTAAAATTTTTTTTTTTTCATATTTTTGATAATTTTTTGAGAAACTTCAGGCATTTTCCAAGAGAATGAGACCAACCTGACCTTTCTATGACAAATATTAAGGCTGTTAGAGCAATTTAAAAAAAATATACTGCAAAATGTGCTGGGAAAAAAATAACCCCCTGGGGGTTAAGGGTTGGAAACTAACAAATAGCCTGGGGTTAAAAGGGTTAATCCTATTAGGGCTGCAAAGGTTTATTTTGAAAAAGCAGATAGAATTAGGAAGACGGTTCATAATTTATTTTGTTGGGTCAGGGTACCAGGGTGTGCTCTTTCTAAGAATGTTATGTTTCCTTATTAAGGCTTTAATAACTGATACTCACTTTGAATTGGATCCCAGACAAGCAAGCTACTTGAAAGTTCGGGTTCATGATATTAGGAGTGCTGCTACTGCTCTTGATTTCTGTAAGAATGTCTTTATTGTTATTATTATCATTATTATCATTATTACTTGCTAAGCTACAACCCTAGTTGGAAAAGCGGGATGCTATAAGCCCAGGGGCTCCAACAGGGAAAATAGCCAAGAGAGGAAAGGAAATAAGATAAGGAATTAACAATTAAAATTGAATATTTAAAAAACAGTAACAACATTAAAATGATATTTCTTATATAAAAAAAACTTTGACAAAATAAGAGTAAGAGAAATAAGATAGGGCCCCCGAGTGTATCCTCAAGCAAAAGTTGTGACAGCACCGTAGTTGTGTAGAAAATCAGATTTTGCCTAGCACCATTTAAAGGAACTCAGGTTCATTTATAAAAGTTGCTGGGCCAGGTGATGTGGTAATGTAATTTTGTAATTAAGCTTAGGGTAATTGGTATTGATTTAGGTACTTTTTAAGTTATATCTTCATGACAAAAATTAGGCTTTATCACTCTGGAATAGAGTCCTTAGTTGAGATGCAAGATTTTCTCTCTAGATTTTGTCGGCTCACTAAATTGCAACGGAACATTTTCCCTCTTCCTACTAAGCATGGAATGCAACCATATGGACCTCAAGGGAACCTTATAGAAACTGATTGAATTTTAACTATAAAATTGATTATTTCTATGCTCACCTGTGGTCAAAAAGTTATTTCTGGGCTCAACCTGTGTCACTCCGTGAAATGCTCCTTAAAGCACCATTTCAAATGTATAAATACTGCTAAATATACCAGACAAAAAAGTTGCATGGAATGCTAGGAATATATCCAGCTCGCTCACCCCTAAAGGGTGTTGGTATTAAAACTGGGGCGAGTGATACCACTACCAGAGATCCCTTTCCAATTAGACTTCTCCCTCAAAATTCCCCGTTACTACGAGGTGTCGTTCACTACAGCTACTGACCCCCCCACCACCACCACTACCTAACCTTCTCCCATCATTCCTTGTTAGCACCCGTGAACGTTCGGACGTGTTTTTCATAGCTCTGTGTTATTTTGTGTTTATGAAGATGTCAAACATTTTAAAGAGACCACACTTCTTGCCAGACGACACCATCTCTGCGGCAATAGTATACTGTACTAATGGTGTTGGCAATTGGGAGAAAGGGAAAACGAGAAATTTGTTAAGGAAAGACATTCATGCAAGGGTACCTTTTTGAGGATGAAGCCTTAAAAGTAATAATTTTTTATTGAAATTACATTGCTTTGTTGAGTATGATATTCAACAATCAAATCCAATGGAGTTTTTAAGCCTAAAAGCTTGAAACTCTGTAACATGTCACAAAGGCAAACAGTTATGGAACTAAGAAATGCATTCGCTTTACAAGCTATCGCAATCCTCCCTAAGGAGATTTCTAGTAAAAAATACCATAGTACTATCAACAAATTTAAAGCACCAGTGAAGACCTCGGTTGCTTATCTGTTATTTTATGAGTGTGTTCACATTTCATCCCTTATTAGCAACCTTTAATGCTGATATCCTTAACAGTTTTTATCAAGTTGGCTGAGTTTTCAGGCAGAGAGAGACTAATACCTCTTGACTTTATAATGTTGGATAGTATTGAGTGGGATGCTCGGCTTGCCCTTGCTGGTCTGTGCTGGTGGTCTTCGATGGGATGTGGAGGTAAACGAGACTTTACCCCTTATTTCCTTAAATGTTTTCGTTCTCTTTACTCATTCCATTGATTTCCTATACCCTTTCATATTTATATTCTTAATGCCTACACACTCATGAGATTTGTTAATCTGGTATCACTTTTAGTCTGGCTGGTTAACACCTCCTCTCTAAAGTGCATCTGATGGGACATGCCCACAGTCTTAAGGCCACTACACACGATCAATTTTTTCATCAATTAATTGATATCAATTTATTGACGACAATGAAATTGAGGAAATCACTGTGCCTACACACGGTCAATGATTTTACTTCAATTTTCATTTTGATTCATAACTTCGAGATGAAAGCATCTGTGGCTCTAGGAATAGTGCTTGCTCTGGACACTCCAAAGCGATCAATTTTATTGAAGACCCATCAATAAATATCTAAGGATCTTTGATCTCTCAGTGAATTGATTCAATGAAATTGTTTCAATTGAATTGATATCAATGTCCCCTACACACGGTCAATTTCTCCATCAATTCATTGACGTCAATAAATTTATATCAATTAATTGACGAAAAAATTGATCGTGTGTAGGGGCCTTGAGGGATGTATCTGGTTGCACGGTTCACCATGAAATTTTGTGACTTGAGCTTTGAAAGAAATGTTGCCTCAGTGTAGCACTTTAGAAACATTGGTGACAAAGATCTCGATAATTATTACCGAGTAGCAATGTACTGTATTGAAAGATGAAATGAACTATAGTGGAAGGCTTCTTTGTCACTATAACTTTAGTACGATTAGCATCGATACAAAATTAATTTATTGGGAGTAAAATACTGTAGGCCTAAATGTCTTAGGACTAATTGTTATATAAGGAAGTGATATTGTGAGAGGTGTATGTTAATTTGCCTTATCATGTACTCATCGGGAAACTTTCCTCATATGTCTTGTAAGGTTCATTGCAATATCTTATGAAACAAGCCAATTCTATTTTCCTTAACAATGCTTTAGTTTTCAAAGAACTTTTTCAATATGGTTAGCAGTTATGAATATGAAGAATCCTTCACTTCAGGTGTTTGTAATTTTCAATTACTTAAAAATGTATTAGAGACATAAAAATCTTTTTGACCATCATATTATTATTATTATTATTATTATTATAATTATTATTATTATTATAATGACTAGCCAAGCTACAACCCTAGTTGGAAAAGCAACATGCTATAAGCGCAAGGGCTTCAAAAGGGAAAAATAGCCCAGTGAGGAAAGGAAATAAGGAAATAAATAAATGATGAGAACAAATTAACAATAAATCATGCTAAAAACAGTAACGTCAAAACATATTTCAAAATAAATTATTAACAACGTCAAAACAGACATGTCATATATAAACTATAAAAAGACTCATGTCAGCCTGGTCAAAATAAAAACATTTGCTGCAACTTTGAAGTGTTAGTTCCACAAATTATGTGAAGATGAAATAAGTGTTGCAAAAGGTTTATGCTCATATAGGCAATAAGGAAAATGAAGATATGGATAAAGCAGCTAGATACTTGATCAAATAGCTGTACGGTATATCTATTATCTGAGACTCTTTATCACTAGGGTTTATCATAGAACTTTGAATGCCATTGGTAACGATGGATTATTATCACCTAGTCCAATTGGCCTCGTATTGACACGTGAATATAGTCAATTCTTTTTAGTTAGGCAGATTTACACCGACTCGCAAGGGTGCCCTTTTAGCTTGGAAAAGTTTCCTGATCACTGATTGGTTGGACAAGATAATTCTAACCAATCAGAGAGCAGGAAACTTTTCCAAGCTAAAAGGGCACCGCTGCGAGTCAGTGCAAATGCTCCTCATTAAAAAAAAATTGAGTATAGTTACAGATGGTTTTAAATTATTGGAACCTAGATGTATGTCTATTGTAGGCTCTGGAGCCTTTAAATATGCAGTCCCAAGACTATACAATAAGCTCCCACTAGACAATCGAAAGACTGAAGATATTAAGGCTTTCAAGAAGAAACTGAAAAATTTCTTGTTGTTCAAATGCTTTGATTGTGTGGATTTGACAAAAAAACGAGCAATGTTTGGTGTGAATTGTTGAATGCTTTTGAACGGACACAATAAAATGAATGTCGAGGTCCTGTAGAGAGTTGGGTTCTCCTGCTTTATAGGACCAAAAAAGCAGCCTGTAAAGTACATACATACATATACCAAGGCACTTCCCCCAATTTTGGAGGGTAGCCGACATCAACAAATAAAACAAAACAAAAAGGGGACCTCTACTCTCTACGTTCCTCCCAGCCTGACAAGGGACTCAACCGAGTTCAGCTGGTACTGCTAGGGTGCCACAGCCCACCCTCCCACATTATCCACCACAGATGAAGCTTCATAATGCTGAATCCCCTACTGCTGCTACCTCCGCGGTCATCTAAGGCACCGGAGGAAGCAGCAGTTTTTCTTTTTAGCCTCATACTTTATCTTCCTGTGTACCATCTTGCTGGTTAGCATTTTAGAAATATTTCATCATAGTGCAATGTCAGGATATTTCCATATTGTACCTATGTGCTGTATGCCCATCCTAGTCTCATGCCAGTCTGTCTGACCCCAAATTCATAAATCCATATTCAATGATTTTAAAACTACAATAGCGTTACTCCTCTTTATATAAAATGTTTACCGTATGAATTTATGAAGTTTCATCTATTCAGAGTTACAAACAAATCCAATTGAAAATTATAAAGATAAGGTAAGGAAATACTTTGATTAAACAGTATTATGTCATTTAATACAATAAGCAAAACAATTTTAATAACCTGTCATCTATTTCATATGAAACCCAATTTTTTGGGCTCAGGCCATGTCGTGCTGATGGAAGGGTTCCTATAAGTAGCCTTCTAAGGGATATTTGCTCCAAGTATCCCTTAGAAGGCCATGTCGTGCTGATGGAAGGGTTCCTATAGGTAGCCTTCTAAGGGATATTTGCTACAGTGATACTCCCAGAGAGTTAAAACCAAAGGTCGCCAGGATTCCAACTCCTGGCTCGAGCATCCAATAAAGGATATCGTATAATATCAGGGGACGTATTCTAGATACGACACATGGCAATCTTCACCCTGAGTAGATTTAACGCTTCGATGAAAGGGGGAAGAGTGGCAAAAAGGAAGGGGTGCCGTTCTAGGTACCCGGTGGATCTCCTTTGAAGGCTACCTATAGGAACCCTTCCATCAGGACGACATGGCCCTCTCACCCAAAAATAGATTTTTCAATATTAATCTTACCCGATGATCATGTAGCTGTCAACTCCGTTGCCCGACAGAAATCTACGGTCGGGATACGCCAGCGATCGCTATACAGGTGGGGGTGTACTCACCAGCGCCATCTGTGGTCAGGTACTCAAGTACTTCTTGTCAACAAGACCTCAATTTTTCCTCTGTCGTGCCACCGGCAAGACCTACATGGATACGCTGTTGATTTTGGAGTCTTTTGTTCACGATTTGGTGAAGTATTTGCTCTGAAATTTAGCCTTCGCTGTACAGGAAGCTTTATCCTTAGCTTAGCAAGCTTTTGGTATTAATTTGATTCATTGGTTAACGATCTTTGCTTTACTTTGGAATTCCCCCTGACTACTTCTAAAATTCAAGATGTCTGACCATTCCCAAGTTCCTAAATACAGGCGATGTAGTGTTAGGACTTGTAATAGGTGTCTTCCGAAGGCCTCTGTTGATCCTCACACCGTATGTTCCAATTGTAGGGGAAAATCCTGTCAATTGGAAGATCGATGTGGGGAATGTGCTGGGCTTTCGGAATTCGATTTTAATGAATTCCTCAGATATACTCGTAGGTTAGAGAAGGAGAGAGATAGGAGGAGTTCTTCTCGCTCTGTGGATTTTTCCTCTCCCCATGCCCCTCAACCTTTTCCTTCCCCTGTGGTGGTGACTCCCGAACCTGCTACGAGTGCTCAGCCTGCAATGGCTGATATGTTGCGTGCCATTCAGGCTCTCGGTGATAAAGTGGAGTCGTTAGTTAGTGACCGCAATCAGCTCTTGGCAGATGTCAAGGAGCTGAAAGCGAAGAGTGCAGTGGGAAGTGTTAGTGCTAGTGCTGTGCATAGTGTCAGTGTCAGTGTTGCGCATGAGGATACATCTGTGCGTGCCAGTCGTCCTCCCAGTCCGGGACCTCTTGCAAGCTCCCAAGCCCAGGGGAGAAGCAATGTCGAAGGACCAAAGGGTTCGGCAGGCCTTGATCGGCGCACGGATGTATCCTCAGTGGTTGCGGACGCATCTGCTAAGGATCGTCCCTTCCACTCCCAGACGAATGAGCCCTTACATTCCTCGTCTGTGGAAGAGGTTTCCAGGAGGAAACGGTGGACCAGGGTCTCACGACCGCTCAAACGTAAGGTCCCTTCCGAGCTAGTCCAACGGCCCAGGTGTAGCCACTGGGTCAGTTCGGACTCGCCACAGTCATCTGATGACTGCACACCTCCCAAGAGAGGTAGAGTGGTCCCTCAACAGGCCTCTGCTTCGTCTGTTGTTGCTCCAACCACAGTAGACCCTAAGTGGTCCATGCTGCAGACTATGCAGTCTCAGCTTGCGGCTTTTATGCAGGAGTATCATGCAGAGAAGGTTAACACCTCTCCTGTTATTCTACAACCCGCAGAGGTTGTGCGCTCTGCAGATACTGCGGCTGCCTGCTCCCACTCCCTACCTGTGAGAGCTCCTCCACCGATGCGCAGTCCTCACTGCCAGACGCATGTTCTTGCTGCACCATCTGCTAACATGCGTGAGCTGCCGCATCAGGAGTTGCCGGGTTCCAGCACTATGCGGCATTCTCCTCAGCCCATGCAGCATGCTCTGCAGACCTTACAGCATGCTCCGCATACCATGCAGCATGAGCCGCATACCATGCAGCATGAGCCTCATACCATGCAGCATGAGCCGCATCCCATGCAGCATGAGCCGCATACCATGCAGCATGAGCCGCATGCCTTACAGCATGCTCTGCATACCACACCGCATGCTCCTCAGCCCACCGCAGACCCTCCCACACACCGACCCTCTGCTTTTGTTGTTGCCAGCTCACAGTCTGTCCAGCAGAGGCATGATGATGGATCCGCAGGTACGCATGCACCCGTTCTGCAGGATTCAGCCGTTCAACTTGCTGCTCTGCCTTTGCCACTTACTGCTCAACTGTCGGATGAGGAGGTTTCAGAGGATGAAGCTGCTCATCTGGATGATCCTCACTCTGATGTTGAAGGACGCAAGTCTTCACCACCCTCCTTAGACTTCCGCAAAGTCCTTGCTTTGTTCAGAGAATTGTACCCTGAACACTTTGTGTCTGCAACCCCTCGTTCTCCTCCCTCCGAGTTTGCTCTGGGCATGCAGTCTACAGCTCCTGCCTTCACCAAGCTTGTTCTCGCCAGATCATCAAGGAGAGCTTTGAGGGTTATGGGGGATTGGTTGCATTCCAAGAAGCAACTGGGAAGGACCTCTTTTGTGTTTCCTCCTCCCAAGCTGGCTTCTAAGTCGAGCGTCTGGTATGCCACGGGAGAGGAACCTGGCTTGGGGGTTCCTGCCTCTGCCCAGGCCGACTTCTCAAGTCTGGTTGACTCTCCCCGCAGGTTGGCTATGAGACGTTCGAAGATCTGCTGGTCCTTTTCAGATCTTGATCATTTGATGAAGGGAGTCTTTCGTGCCTTCGAGATATTCAACTTCCTCGATTGGTGTTTGGGAGCCTTAAGCAGGAAGACTTCCCCTTCTGACAAGGACTCGGCCATGCTGATCATGTCCAGCATGGACAAGGCAATACGGGATGGGTCTGGCGAGCTTGCGGCTTCTTATGTATCAGGGGTCCTCAAGAAGAGAGAACATCTGTGCTCCTTCTTATCTGCTGGTATCACCCCTTGCCAGAAGTCAGAGTTGCTGTTTGCTCCTCTCTCCAAGTGTCTGTTTCCGGAGGAGTTAATTAAGGGGATGGCTGCCTCTCTTATCCAGAAGGATACGCATGACCTCATGGCTTCTTCTGCACGTAAGGCTAAAACCTTACCTTCCGTGCCTAGACCCGTCCGCCCCTTAGCAGTTGATACACCTGCTTCTAGGTTCATCCCGCCCTTTCGTGGCAGAACCTCCAGCAGAGGAGGTACCCGTGCAGACAGTCACCGTGGCAAGTCCAAGAAGGGTTCCAAGTCCGCAAGAGGCAAGTTTTGACTGCCTTCCTCTCCAGACAGCTGTAGGAGCCAGACTCAAGACCTTCTGGCAAGCTTGGGAGAGCAGAGGTGCAGACGCTCAGTCTGTGAAGTGGCTGAAGGAGGGATACAGAATTCCGTTCTGCCTCAATCCCCCTCTAACTACATCTCCCATCAACCTCTCTCCCAACTACAAGGAGAAGGACAAGAGGCTAGCGTTGCAACAAGAGGTGTCGCTCTTGCTACAGAAGGAGGCAGTGGTCATAGTCCGGGACCATCAATCCCCGGGCTTTTACAACCGTCTCTTCCTGGTAGCCAAGAAGACAGGAGGTTGGAGACCGGTGCTGGACGTCAGTGCGCTCAATGCTTATGTCACCAAGCAGACGTTCACGATGGAGACGACGAAGTCGGTCCTAGCAGCGGTCAGGCAGGAGGACTGGATGGTCTCGTTAGACCTGAAAGACGCATACTTTCACGTCCCCATCCATCCAGACTCCCAACCTTTCCTGAGATTCGTCTTTGGAAAGGTTGTGTACCAGTTCCAAGCCCTGTGCTTTGGCCTAAGCACGGCACCTCTTGTGTTTACGCGACTGATGAGGAATATTGCGAAATTCCTTCACTTGGCAGACATCAGAGCCTCCCTCTATTTAGACGACTGGCTTTTAAGAGCTCCCACAAGTCGTCGCTGTCTGGAGAATCTCAGATGGACTATGGATCTGACCAAGGAACTGGGCCTCCTGGTCAATTTAGAGAAGTCTCAGCTCGTCCCATCCCAGACCATTGTTTACCTGGGTATGGAGATTCAGAGTCGAGCTTTTCGGGCTTTTCCGTCGGCCCCAAGGATCAACCAAGCCCTAGAGTGCATCCTGAGCATGCTAAGAAGGAACCGATGCTCAGTAAGGCAGTGGATGAGTCTAACAGGGACACTTTCATCGCTGGCCCTGTTCATCGAGTTAGGGAGACTCCACCTCCGCCCCCTTCAGTATCATCTGGCTGCTCACTGGATCAAGGACATGACGCTAGAGACAGTCTCAATTCCTGTTTCCAAAGAGATGAGGTCTACTCTAACGTGGTGGAAGAACAGCATTCTTCTCAAGGAAGGTCTTTCGTTGGCTGTTCAGACCCCCGACCACCGTCTCTTCTCGGACGCATCAGACTCGGGCTGGGGTGCGACATTGGACGGACAGGAATGCTCGGGAACATGGAATCAGGAGCAAAGGACACTTCACATCAATTGCAAGGAGTTGTTGGCGGTTCATCTGGCCTTAATGAACTTCAAGTCCCTCCAGCTAAACAAGGTGGTGGAGGTGAACTCCGACAACACCACAGCCTTGGCTTACATCTCCAAGCAGGGAGGGACTCATTCGAGGAAGTTGTTCGAGATCGCAAGGGACCTCCTCATTTGGTCAAAAGATCGAAGGCTCACGCTGGTAACGAGGTTCATTCAGGGCGATATGAATGTCATGGCAGATCGCCTCAGCCGGAAGGGTCAGGTCATCCCCACAGAGTGGACCCTTCACAAGAATGTTTGCAGCAGACTTTGGTCCCTGTGGGGTCAGCCAACCATAGATCTGTTCGCTACCTCGATGACCAAGAGGCTCCCATTGTATTGTTCTCCGATTCCAGACCCAGCAGCAGTTCACGTGGATGCCTTTCTGCTGGATTGGTCCCATCTCGACCTGTATGCATTCCCGCCGTTCAAGATTGTCAACAGGGTACTTCAGAAATTCGCCTCTCACAAAGGGACACGGCTGACGTTGGTTGCTCCCCTCTGGCCCGCGAGAGAATGGTTCACAGAGGTACTGCAATGGCTGGTCGACGTTCCCAGGACTCTCCCTCTAAGAGTGGACCTTCTGCGTCAACCTCACGTAAAGAAGGTACACCCAAGCCTCCACGCTCTTCGTCTGACCTCCTTCAGACTATCGAAAGACTCTCAAGAGCTAGAGGCTTTTCGAAGGAGGCAGCCAGAGCGATTGCCAGAGCAAGGAGGACATCCACTCTCAGAGTCTATCAATCTAAATGGGAAGTCTTCCGAAGCTGGTGCAAGGCCAATGCAGTTTCCTCAACCAGTACCACTGTAACCCAGATTGCTGACTTCCTGTTACATCTAAGGAACGTTAGATCCCTATCAGCTCCTACGATCAAGGGTTACAGAAGTATGTTGGCAGCGGTTTTCCGCCACAGAGGCTTGGATCTTTCCTCCAACAAAGATCTACAGGACATCCTTAGGTCTTTTGAGACCTCTAAGGAACGTCGGTTGTCCATTCCAGGCTGGAATCTAGACGTGGTCCTAAGGTTCCTGATGTCATCTAGATTGGAACCGCTCCAATCAGCCTCTTTCAAGGACCTCACATTAAAAACTTTTCCTCGTATGCCTAGCAACAGCTAAAAGAGTAAGTGAGATCCACGCCTTCAGCAGGAACATAGGTTTCACATCGGAAACGGCTACGTGTTCCTTGCAGCTCGGTTTTTTGGCTAAAAACGAGCTTCCTTCACGTCCTTGGCCTAAATCGTTCGAGATCCCTAGCCTATCCAACTTGGTGGGTAACGAGCTGGAGAGAGTACTTTGCCCAGTCAGAGCTCTTAGGTACTATCTGAAAAGGTCAAAACCCTTACGAGGACAATCAGAAGCCTTATGGTGTGCTGTTAAGAAGCCTTCGCTACCAATGTCTAAGAACGCAGTTTCTTACTACATCAGGCTTCTGATTAGAGAAGCTCATTCTCATATGAAGGAAGAAGACCTTGCTTTGCTGAAGGTAAGGACACAGGAAGTGAGAGCTGTGGCTACTTCAGTGGCCTTCAAACAGAACCGTTCTCTGCAGAGTGTTATGGATGCAACCTATTGGAGAAGCAAGTCAGTGTTCGCATCATTCTATCTCAAAGATGTCCAGTCTCTTTACGAGAACTGCTACACCCTGGGACCATTCGTAGCAGCGAGTGCAGTAGTAGGTGAGGGCTCAGCCACTACATTCCCATAATCCCATAACCTTTTTAACCTTTCTCTTGATTACTTTTATTGTTGTTTTTGGGTTGTACGGTCGGCTAAGAAGCCTTCCGCATCCTGGTTGATTTGGCGGGTGGTCAATTCTTTCTTGAGAAGCGCCTAGGTTAGAGGTTGTGATGAGGTCCTTTAGTATGGGTTGCAGCCCTTTATACTTCAGCACCTAAGAGTCGTTCAGCATCCTAAGAGGACCGCTACGCTCAGTAAGGAAGACGTACTTATTAAAGGCAGAGTAATGGTTCAAGTCGACTTCCTTACCAGGTACTTATTTATTTTATATTGTTATTTTGAATAACTAATAAAAATGAAATACGGGATACTTAGCTTCTTTGTTAACATATATACTGGTCTCCACCCACCACCCTGGGTGTGAATCAGCTACATGATCATCGGGTAAGATTAATATTGAAAAATGTTATTTTCATTAGTAAAATAAATTTTTGAATATACTTACCCGATGATCATGATTTAAAGGACCCGCCCTTCCTCCCCATAGAGAACCAGTGGACCGAGGAGAAAATTGAGGTCTTGTTGACAAGAAGTACTTGAGTACCTGACCACAGATGGCGCTGGTGAGTACACCCCCACCTGTATAGCGATCGCTGGCGTATCCCGACCGTAGATTTCTGTCGGGCAACGGAGTTGACAGCTATATGATCATCGGGTAAGTATATTCAAAAATTTATTTTACTAATGAAAATAACATTTTTCATTTTGATCAAAATCCGTTATTTGTTGTTTTCTGTAGCTGGAAATCATAGACATTGAATTCAGGTTAGGCCTAACATTGGGCAAAGTTTAACGAAATTGGACTTTCAAACAATTTGTCTCTCAAACAGGTTCTGGAACCAATTAAGTTTTTTAAGTTGAGGACCTGTATTTGGAACGTGGAATAAATATTAAGAAAAAGTATGAAATAATGACATGCAATGTTAAATACTCTGAACAAACAAGATAATACGACAGTGGAGGTCCTGTAGAGAATGGGGTTCCCCTGCTGTATGGGACTGGAAAAGCAGCCATCAAAGTAAGTAAAGTAAAGTGTATTTAGAATTAATTCAGTGCATTTCATACAATGGTTTGTTAAGTATTAAACAACCCAATAAAGTTTGCCCTTGTTTCTGAATTGTAACACTTGGTGTTGCACTTATGAATATTTGCCTGCGTAGCATTTACTATTTTCAACATTAATTTTTTATACAATAAAAGATTTATTTGATATTCTCTAACAATTGCTCTTCTGAAAGCAATGTTGAGCTGCTAAAAACGATGTTGTACCGGTGTGATACTGAAATTACAGTATGTGAATGATGTTATTTACATTACATTTGTTCGGTGATGGCGAATATCTTATCTATCAACGTCAAATAGTAGTTGGGATAACCTAAAATACCGTCTGTTGATCAGAGTCTATGCAATTGTTTCTTAAGACTTTTGTTGATTGAAGTTGTTTTAAATCTTTAAATGAACTCTACACAGCTTCTTTGTTTTTTAAGTGAATAATAGTGATTGTATTCAGTTTTTTACCGTTGTACAATTTATTTAATTTCTTTTAATGTGAATGAATGAATAATTTGAAGTTTTATGTCATCGAAGAATGGTATTTTTGATAACTGCACGAAACCAATGCAGATTATTGTTTGTACCAAACAAATTATTTTTTCGGTTTCCTAAACCATTTTGTTTATGATTTAATTTTTGCTTGGTATTTTATGTCAAATAAAGAGTTCAGTATTCAATTACTGGTATACAGAATTTCCCATTACAATCAGTCTTGATGAAAAAACTTATATCACATACAGAAAATTGTTTTATGCACATCAGTACGGGACATTATTGTATCCAAGGTATTCAGTGGTGGTGGAGGTATAAACTCATTCAGGAGTGCAACACCGTACTGATTTTCATGCTGGAATTGCAAAAGATGATCCAATCGTTCTAGTTTGAGCTGTGGCTGTGAAATGATTTAGGAAAGGGTAAGCTCTTCAACCCATCATTTTACTTTATTTCCCCATTTCTTTTTCTTTAAATTGAACTAATTTTACCTTTAGTTATGTTGTAGCTAATGTTAATAATACAGATTATTTTTTTTAGTTTGAAGATATTCCCTGAAAACTCATCTATATGGACTGTTGTAAAGTTATATTTTTAAATGATCACATGTTAAATTGTAAAATGACTGCTGAATACCAGACATAGTATTAAAAGGCTTTGTTAAATTGGTTCTTAGAAAAGAAACTGAAGAGAAAATTTGCGGAGCATACACTGTGCAATAACTATAGTTTCTGTGCTCAACCGATCCACCTTTGTTTTGATATCATGATCTTTGAAATTTCTCATGTTTTCCTTTACAAATGAGGATCACTTTACTAACGTCAAATTACACTAAATCAAAATGATAGAGTTTGACGTTATGGAAGAATCAACATCTTGTGTGTTTAAATATTCCGGCTTTGTATGTAATCGTGATGAAGTAACTGTCTCTAACTTGAAAGCCATAATAATGAAGAGTTAAGCTAATATCGATCAATGTTTTTCAATATTAAACTTACCCGATAATCATGTAGCTGTCAACTCCGTTGCCCGACAGAATTCTACGGGAGGGATACGCCAGCTATCACTATACTAGAAGGGGGTGTACTCACCAGCGCCACCTGTGGCCAGGTACTACAGTACTTCTTGTTGACACCTCCTCAATTTTTCCTCTGTCGTGCTTCCGGCAAGACGTTCTGGGATACGCTTATAATCTTGGAGTATTGTTCACGGCTTTTGGTGAAGTATTTCTCTCAGATTTCGGCTGTCGCTATACTGGAAACTTCTCTATTAGCTTAGATAGCTTTTATTTAGTTCTGATTAATGGTTAACGATCTTTTTGCTTGATTTGGAATCCCCCTTGGCTAACTCTTTGATTCAAGATGTCTGACATTTCACAAGCCCCACCCCATAGACGATGTAGGTCTTGTAATAGGCGTATTCCGAAGGCCTCGGTAGATCCTCACACCGCTTGTTCTGACTGTAGGGAAAGACCCTGTCAGTTGGAAGATCGATGTGAGGAATGCGCCGGACTTTCGGAACTTGAATTTGTCCGATTCCTGAAATATTCAACCAAGTTAGAGAGAGAGAGAGTTAGGAGGAGTTCTTCTCGCTCTTCACTTTTTTCCTCACCTCATGATCCCCTACCTTTTCCTCCCCCTGTAGTGGCTACCCCCGAACCTACTATTTGCCCTCAACCTGATATGTCTGTTGTTTTGCGTGCCATTCAGGCTTTAGGTGACAAAGTGGAATCGGTGGTTAGTGATCATAAGTCTCTTATGGCCGAAGTCAAGGAACTTAAGGTCAAAAGTGCAGTGGGAGGTAATAGTGCCAGTGCTGTGACAAGTGCTAGTGTCAGTGCAGTGCCAAGTGCTAGTGTCAGTGTCAGTGTGGTGCGTGAGGGTACTTCTGTGCGTGCCAGTCGTCCTCCCAGTCCGGGACCTCTTGCAAGCTCCCAAGCCCAGGGGAGAAGCAATGTCGAAGGGCAAAAGGGTTCGGCAGGCCTTGATCGGCGCACAGAAGTATCCTCGGTGGTTGCGGGCGTGTCTTACAGAGACCGTCACTCCCACCCGCAGACGATTGAGCCCGTCTTTTACTCGTCTGCTGAAGAATTGTCAGGGAGAAAACGCTGGACTCAGGTCTCAAGACCTCTCAAACGCAAAGTCCAGACCTCAAGAGCTCTACAACCTGGCTGCAGTCATTGGATTAGCTCTGACTCTCCGCAGTCATCAGGTGACTGCACACCTCCTAAGAGGGGTAAGGTGCTGCCGCAACAGACCTCATCTTCTGTTAAGGCTTTGCCTCAGCAGACCTTAGTGTCTGTCGACCCCAAGTTGACTTTACTGCAGTCCATGCAGTCACAGCTTGCGGTCTTAATGCGTGAGTGTCAGGCTGAGAAGGTTATACCTCCTCCTGCGATCGCTCCGCCTAACCGCAGTCCAGTCTGCCAGGCGTACGATGTTGAGGCTCCTCAGGATACCTTACCGCGTACTGAGTTGCCAGTTTCCAGCGGTGTGCAGCAACCTCCGCCTTCCTTAAGGCAACCTCAGCAATGGGAACAGGAAGCTTATGCCTTACTTCCTCCGCTTCCGCTTGCGGTTCCACCAGTGAGGCAACACTCTCTTGAGGTACGACAACCTCTTCCATCCATGAGGCAGACACCTCAGCTCTCGCTGCAGCGACCTCAACCCTCCTCAAGGCGAGAGCCTCAACACCTTAGCCTTGCGCCTCAGGAACCTCAACTCGCGAGACAAGAACTGCGTTCTGCGCAGCCGTTACCTCAACTCTCGCAGCTCACACCTCAGGAACCTCAACTCGTTCCTCAGGAACCTGCTACTGCGCATCCGCAACCCTTACAGCAAGCGCAACTCTTGAGTCAAGACACTCATGCCAGGAGTCAGCCTCCTCAACCCATGCGCCTACCTTCCGCTACTCTTTTTGACCAGCCTTTGCAGCCTGAACCTCAGGTTTTAACTCATCAACAGAGACTTGAGGATGAAACCACAAGCGTTTTTGCACCCGCTTGTTCAGATTCTGCTGTTCAGCATACCACTGTTCCATTACCTCTCACTTCGCTACACTCTGGTGATGAGGTTTATGATGAGGAAGCTGCGCACCTGGATCCCTCATCAGACGTGGAAGAATCCAAGTCTTCTCCTCCACCTATTGACTTTCGTAAGGTCCTGGCTCTTTTCAGAGAGGTATACCCGGACCATTTTGTCTCTGCTACCCCCCGCTCTCCGCCATCTGAGTTTTCGCTGGGCATGCAGCCTGTCAAGTCAACATATACTAAGCTCGTCTTTGCAAGGTCCTCTAAGAGAGCTTTAAGAATTTTAGGGGAGTGGTTGCAGTCTAAGCAGCAACTAGGGAAGACTTCCTTTATGTTTCCACCGACTAAGCTCACTTCTAAAGCGGGCGTATGGTATGCCACAGGAGAGGAACCAGGCTTGGGAGTACCTGCCTCTGCCCAGGCTGACTTCTCAAGTTTGGTCGACTCTCCTCGTAGAACAGCAATGAGGCGCTCTAAGGTTTGCTGGACCTTCTCCGATCTAGACCACTTCCTAAAGGGTGTATTTCGTGCCTTTGAGATGTTCAATTTTCTAGACTGGTGCCTGGGGGCCCTTAGCAAGAAGACCTCCCCTGCGGACAAGGACTCGGCCATGCTTTTAATGTCCTGCATGGTTAAAGCAATTAGGGATGGATCTGGCGAGCTTGCTTCAATGTTTGTGTCAGGAGTTCTTAGGAAAAGGGAGCAACTTTGTACCTTCCTTTCTTCCAGCATCACACCTTGTCAAAGGTCTCAACTCCTTTTCGCTCCGCTCTCTAAGTTCTTGTTTCCCGAAGAGCTTGTCAAGGACTTGTCTGCGGCCCTGATTCAAAAGGACACTCATGATCTTGTGGCCTCTTCAGCTCGTAAGACTAAGGTTGCTCCCTCAGTCCCCAGGACTTATCGCACCCCAGTGGCTGATACTCCTGCTACGAGGTTTATTCCGCCCTTTCGTGGTAGAGCCCCCAGCCGAGGAAGCTCCCGTCCAGACTCTTCCAGGAGCAAGTCTAGGAAAGGTTCCAAGACTTCAAAAGGCAAACACTGACTCTCCTCCTCTCCAGACAGCAGTAGGAGCCAGACTCAAGATCTTCTGGCAAGCCTGGGAAAAGAGAGGTGCAGACGTCCAGTCTGTCAGGTGGCTGAGGGAGGGTTACAGGATACCATTCTGCCGCAAACCCCCTCTGACCACTTCTCCCATCAACCTCTCTCCCAACTACAAGGAAAAGGACAAGAGGCTAGCGTTGCACCAGGAGGTGTCGCTCCTGTTACAGAAGAAGGCAGTGGTTATAGTCCGGGACCATCAATCCCCGGGCTTCTACAACCGTCTCTTTCTGGTGGCCAAGAAGACAGGAGGTTGGAGACCGGTGCTGGACGTCAGCGCGCTCAATGCTTATGTCACCAAGCAGACGTTCACTATGGAGACGACGAAGTCGGTCCTAGCAGCGGTCAGGCAGGAGGACTGGATGGTCTCGTTGGATCTGAAAGATGCTTACTTTCACGTTCCTATTCATCCAGACTCCCAACCTTTCCTGAGATTCGTTTTTGGAAAGGTTGTGTACCAATTCCAAGCCCTGTGTTTTGGCCTAAGCACAGCTCCTATGGTGTTTACGCATCTGATGAGGAATATTGCAAAATTCCTCCACTTATCGGACATCAGAGCCTCCCTTTATTTAGACGACTGGCTGTTGAGAGCCTCCACGAGTCGTCGCTGTCTGGAGAGTCTCAACTGGACTTTGGACTTGATCAAAGAACTGGGTCTGTTAGTCAACTTAGAAAAGTCCCAGCTCATTCCCTCCCAATCCATTGTTTACCTGGGAATGGAGATTCGGAGTCAGGATTTTCGGGCTTTTCCATCGGCCCCAAGGATAAGCCAAGCCCTAGATTGCATCCTGAGCATGCTGAAGAGGAGCAGTTGCTCGGTGAGACAGTGGATGAGTCTCACAGGGACCCTTTCATCGTTAGCCCTGTTCGTCGAGCTAGGGAGACTCCACCTCCGCCCTCTCCAATTCCATCTAGCAGCTCATTGGGACAAGGATTTGACGCTCGAAGCAGTCTCTATCCCGGTCACCAAAGAGATGAAGACCACTCTCTTGTGGTGGAAGACCAATCTCCTTCTCAGGGAGGGCCTATCGTTGGCGATTCAGACCCCCAATCTTCATCTCTTCTCGGATGCATCAGACTCGGGCTGGGGCGCGACCTTGAACGGACAGGAGTGCTCGGGAACGTGGAACAAGGAACAGGAAACGCTCCACATCAACTGCAAGGAGCTACTGGCAGTTCATTTGGCCCTATTGAACTTCAAATCCCTCCTGCTAGGCAAGGTGGTGGAGGTGAACTCCGACAACACCACAGCCTTGGCTTACATCTCCAAGCAGGGAGGGACCCATTCGAGGAGCCTGTACGAGATAGCAAGGGACCTCCTCATTTGGTCAAGAAGTCTAAACCTCACCCTAGTTACGAGGTTCATTCAGGGCAACATGAACGTCTCAGCAGATCGCCTAAGCAGAAAAGATCAGGTCATCCCCACGGAATGGACCCTTCACAAGAGCGTGTGCAACAGACTTTGGACCTTGTGGGGTCAGCCGACAATAGATCTTTTTGCCACCTCCATGACCAAGAGGCTTCCTTTGTACTGTTCCCCAGTTCCAGACCCAGCAGCAGTTCATGTGGATGCTTTTCTGCTGAATTGGTCCCATCTCGACCTTTACGCATTCCCACCGTTCAAGATCATAAACAAAGTCCTTCAGAAGTTCATCTCGCACGAAGGGACACGGCTGACGCTGGTTGCTCCCCTTTGGCCTGCAAGAGAATGGTTCACAGAGGTACTACAATGGCTGGTCGACGTCCCCAGGACTCTCCCTCTAAGAGTGGACCTTCTACGTCAACCTCACGTAGACAAGTTGCACCCAAACCTCCACGCTCTTCGGCTGACTGCCTTCAGACTGTCGAAAGATTCGCTAGAGCTAGAGGCTTTTCGAAGGAGGCAGCCAGTGCGATTGCCAGAGCAAGGAGGGTATCCACTCGTAGAGTCTACCAATCCAAGTGGGAAGTCTTCCGGAGCTGGTTTAGAGCCAATGCAGTTTCCTCTACCAATACCTCTGTAACCCAAATAGCTGACTTCCTATTACATCTAAGGAATGAGAGATCCCTTTCAGCTCCTACGATTAAAGGGTACAGGAGTATGTTGGCTTCAGTTCTCCGCCACAGAGGTTTGGACCTTTCTTCCAACAAGGACCTTCAAGACATCCTTAAGTCTTTTGAGACTTCTAAAGAACGTCGTTTACCCACTCCAGGCTGGAATCTAGACGTAGTCTTAAGGTTCCTTATGTCGCCTAGGTTCGAACCTCTTCAGTCAGCTTCCTTCAAGGACCTTACCCTCAAGACTCTTTTTCTCGTCTGCCTTGCAACAGCTAAAAGAGTCAGTGAGGTTCATGCCTTCAGCAAGAACATTGGGTTCACATCCGAATCTGCGACATGTTCTTTACAGCTCGGATTCTTAGCTAAGAATGAACTTCCTTCACGTCCTTGGCCTAGATCGTTTGAAATTCTTAGCCTTTCCAACATGGTAGGTAACGAGCTAGAAAGAGTTCTTTGCCCTGTCAGAGCTCTGAAATATTATCTTAATAGGTCAAAACCTATTCGAGGACAGTCAGAAGCCTTATGGTGTGCAATCAAGAAACCTTCGATGCCCATGTCCAAAAACGGGGTTTCGTATTATATAAGGCTTCTGATTAGAGAAGCCCATTCTCACTTGAAGGAGGAAGACCTTGCTTTGCTGAAGGTAAGGACCCACGAAGTGAGAGCCGTAGCCACTTCGATGGCCTTTAATAAAAACCGTTCTCTGCAGAGCATAATGGATGCAACTTATTGGAGGAGCAAGTCAGTGTTTGCATCATTTTATCTTAAAGATGTCCAGTCTCTTTACGAGAACTGCTACACCCTGGGACCATTCGTAGCAGCGAGTGCAGTAGTAGGTGAGGGCTCAGCCACTACATTCCCTTAATCCCATAACCTTTTTTTTAACCTTTCTCTTGAATGCTTTTATTGTTGTTTTTATGGTTGTTACGGTAGGCTAAGAAGCCTTCAGCATCCTTTTGATTTGGCGGGTGGTCAATTCATTCTTGAGAAGCGCCTGGGTTAGAGGTTGTGTAGAGGTCCTTTAGTAGGGGTTGCAGCCCTATATACTTTAGCACCTTAGAGTTGATTCAGCCTCCTAAGAGGAACGCTGCGCTCAGTAAGGAAGACGAACTTAATAAAGGCAGAGTAACGGTTCAAGTCGACTTCCTTACCAGGTACTTATTATTTCATTGTTATTTTGAGATAACTGATTATATGAAATACGGGATACTTAGCTATCCTTTAGTCATGTACACTGGTTTTCACCCACCCCCCTGGGTGTGAATCAGCTACATGATTATCGGGTAAGTTTAATATTGAAAAATGTTATTTTTATTAGTAAAATAAATTTTTGAATATACTTACCCGATAATCATGATTTAATTGACCCTCCCTTCCTCCCCATAGAGAACCAGTGGACCGAGGAAAAATTGAGGAGGTGTCAACAAGAAGTACTGTAGTACCTGGCCACAGGTGGCGCTGGTGAGTACACCCCCTTCTAGTATAGTGATAGCTGGCGTATCCCTCCCGTAGAATTCTGTCGGGCAACGGAGTTGACAGCTACATGATTATCGGGTAAGTATATTCAAAAATTTATTTTACTAATAAAAATAACATTTTTCATATGAATCAATTAACTTAATGTACAGTAGGTGGTACTCAAGTGCCATATGTGGATGAGATCATGGTGACGGGTTGATGGAGATGGTTTGGGCATGCTCTTCGCACTCCCCAGGAGAGATTAGTCCACCAAACTTTCATCTAGGTTCAACAAGGCACTAGAAGAGTTGGAAGACCCAGGCCTACATGGCTGAGGACTATGAAGCGTTAAGTGGGAGATGATGAATGGAGAAGTATTGATTTAAAAGCTCAAGAGAGAGAAGACTGGTGAAATCTAACTAAGGCCCTTTGCGTCAATAGACGTAGGAGGAGATGATGATGATGATGATGAATGTACGGTATGAAAGATACTGAAATAAACCATCTAAATAACTTGGAATAATCTGGGGTCTAACTAGATTGATGCAAAATCTTATTTATGGTTTATGTGGATGTTTTTGGGGTCAAAATCAACCAAGACAGTTATCGTAGAATTGTGAAAAAGAATTTCCAAGGAATGAATTTCATGAGGCTGGAAAGGTCATTTATAAGCAAAGACTGATGTGGTAAGTTACAGGATGTTTCTATTTAGTTATCCATAAAGGAGAAAGGATAAGTGTATGCTATTTCAGAAGAAAGTAGCAGATCTGTTTTGGGAGGGAAAGCTAGAAGGGAAGAATTCCAAATATAGGATTTTTTAGGCAATTGTATGATTTTTCAATAGTCTTACATCCATCCAATTTTCTTACATCCACCCATAAGTTCTTGTAATTATTTGAGGTAGTGCCATGTTCTTACAATCAAGAAACTTATAAAAAATAGGAATCTTGGATAAAAGATGGTGGTTTAAAATGAAGCCTGATAAGGTAAATGGGTTTGAAGGTTACTCTTGATTGGCAGAGGCAAGGGACAGTGACAATGAGACTGACTATGTACACATGATCAGTGCCCAAGCCCTTTTTCATCAAACTAGGACCAGGGAGGGCCAGACATCGGCTACAGATGACTCCGCAGGTAGATGCATAAGCTCCTCCAAAGCCCCATCTCTAGCTTACAAGGTTGGTATGGTTGCAGATACTACAAAGAACTATTGAGCTTGAATCCCTAGGACCAAGGAGGGCCAGATATCGGGTGCTGATGACTCCACAGGTAGATGTATAAGCTCCTCTAAAGCCCCCATCTTTATCTTACAAGGATGATGTGGTTGCAGATACTACAAAGAACTATTGAGCTTGAACGGGCTTGAACCCCCGTCTTAACTAATCGCCTGGCAGGTACCATTTTTAGGATCTCGCGTAAAAGCTGTTATCTCAACCTTGTTTCTTCAATGGCAAAAAAAATTTCTCAAATTCCGTCAGAAATGTCGCTATTCTAAAGAACGGATTTTGAGCGAAGCGAAAAATCTATTTTTGGGTGAGGTAGCCATGTTGTCCTGATGGAAGTTCCTTCTTAGTAGCTTCCTAGGTTATATTCTTTCATGTGAAGTTAGATATAACCTAGGAAGCTACTAAGAAGGAACTTCCATCAGGACGACATGGCCTGAGCCCAAAAAATGTTCGTTAGCTTTTATACTACATAGTGTGTTACATGTGTGCATTAATGAACAGTCATTAGTGTCCCCTTTTTGGTACTCCACCCAGTTTGTAGTTCTCCATTTGACTTTCAAGCTTTCTTCATATCGATCAATCCGTCATGTCTCTTCCATCTTGCTACCAAACCTCTTCTAACTTTTACCCTGTAGTGTAAGTATTTACTCTAGATGTACAGTTGGATGCAGGAATTCCTGGTACAACTCTCTCTGAAGAAGTGCACCCAGCCACACCATTTCTGTGCGGTGAGTTCCTGTATTAAGCCCTGCTCATCACCTCTGCCATCTCTTTCTTCACTATCTGTTTGGTTACTCGCCAAGGAGTAAGGGTGTGACTAGGTGCGCTTCCTCCGAGCGAGGTGTGCCAGGAACATAAGTATCCGACTGTACTTGTATCCTTATGACCTTACTGGCGCTTAGTTGTGCTAATTTAGGCCAAATTATAATTTTAATTACAAGCTAAGCTATAACTCTATAGTAATTTTTTTTAATGAGGCGCATTTGCACTGACTCGGAGGGGTGTCTTTATTGCTCGGAAAAGTTTTCTTATTGCTGATTGGTTTGACAAAATAATTCTAACCAATCAGCAAGCAGGAAACTTCTTCCGAGCTAAAAGGGCACCCCTGCGAGTCAGTGCAAATGCGCCTCATTAAAAAAGATTGACTATAGTTGGAAAAGCCAAGATGCTATGAACCAATAAGTAGGTAATTAAAAGAACGAGGTTCCAGCCACTTGTTCTATTTCTAGTTCCCACCTGAGTGGCGAGGGGCGTTGGAAGGAACCACATATCTTGCAATTACGAGCCCTTCTCCATCTTTGGTCTCTCTATCTTTACATACAGGTATGAAGTTAAGATGTATGTTTCTATTGCAATAATAATAATAATAATAATAATAATAATAATAATTAATAAGTGAAGCTGCAGGGATAAAACATATCTGAAGCCTAATAGATATTAATGAATAGAGAAATAAAAAGTAGGAATTAATTTCCTTAGAGAGAGAGAGAGAGAGAGAGAGAGAGAGAGAGAGAGAGAGAGAGAGAGAGAGAGAGAGAGAGAGAGAGTGTGTGTGTGTGTGTGTGTTTCTAAACTTGTTAGCTTGTTGTCGTGTTACATAATACTTGCATAATATTAACGTAATGAGAAATGACAATGTTTGTTTAGTTATTTCGCTGTAGAGAAATTACTTTGTATTACAATGCTACAGCACTGATAAGTTATCATGATGCATTTTTGAAATTATATATCGTTTCTAATCTAAAAAAAATAGAAAATTATAACTTGGAATATTTATTATAAGATAGACTTAACTAGTAAAATTTTCTAATTAAATTATAAAATAAAAATACGCCTTTAACTTAAGTTTTATGGAAATATATACAAATTTACAAATAAAAAAAAATAGAAAATTATAACTTGGAATATTTATTATAAGATAAACTTAACTAGTAAAATTTTCTAATTAAATTATAAAATAAAAATACGCCTTTAATTAAAGTTTTATGGAAATATATACAAATTTACAAATAAAAACAAAAACTTTCGAGCATTGCGCATCCCGATGCTTCCCTCTTCATCAGAATCAGAGTTGCCAGGTTTTCTAAATGAGAAAAGGCCAACTTATAATCAATCACAGCTTTAAAAGTCCAACCCATTATTAGAAAAAGGCCAAAAATATAGTAGTTAAAGCCCACATTTTTTCATGATATTACTAAAGGCCAACTAATTTTTAAAAAGCCGAAATTTGAGATTTTTTGGCCTGAAAAAAGGCCAACATGGCAACCCTGATCAGAATTGCATTATGGGCCCTTGACGGTGTCGATGGTGGACCGTCTGCAAGAGTACAACAATGTTCCGGCGGGCCACCCTTTTAGTTCCCTACAAGTAAGAATATATTGATTTTTATCTCACTTAATTGTTTGTGAATAGTTAATTATAGTGTATAGCAGTTATTTAATTAGTTTATTAACTGTTAAGTGTTTTAATTTAGCGTTAAAATTGGCGAGAAAAAATGGCACCCCAAAACAAGCGGCCGGCTATCAGCTGATCGAAAGTCCGTCCGGATGAAATTGGTTTTCATTTTTGACAATTCTCGAATTTGATTGATCATTGGGTGTCTTAACCTTCTATGTACAGTATGAAGTATAGAAATTGATTAATTGTTTCGTTATATTTGGTGTCATTTAGAGAAACTATTGACCTATTCTTCGGTAGCCGTCATTTTAGCTCGTATGAATAATAGTAACTTTTCATCTGTTTGTTTGTTTACAATCGAATTTGTACGTATTGACAATAATTTTGATATTATGCACCTTTTTGGTTATGCTATAATATGAATATTATTATTAGTTGCTCAGCTACAACCCTAGTTGCGAAAGTAGGATGCTATAAGCCCAAGAGCTCTAACGGGGAAAGTAGCTCAGTGAGGAAAGGAAGGGTACCATAAGAGAAGTTCAAGAATAGTAACATTAAAGAATCTATTATATATAATTACAAAGACTTAAAAATAACAAAAAGAGAAGTAAGATAGAATTAGAGTGCACGAGTGTACCCTCAAGCAAGAGAACTCATAGGTCTTGGGCTGTCTATTGGCAGATTTATCGTATTCTCAGTACCCTAATTTAATAGTTACTGGATGTTTTTGACATGTATTTTTAGTCTTTTTGAAATATTAAATTTTAATTGTTGATTATTTCTCATATCGTTTTCCATATTTCCTTTCCTCACTGGGCTGTTTTCCTTATTGGAGACCCTGGGGTTATAGCATATTGGTTTTTAAACTAGGGTTGTAGCTTAGCAATTGATAACGATAATAATAATAAAGGCCTGGTATACGTTTATAGCATCAAGTACATTTTGCGCCTTCTGTTAATTTACGTAAAACACTCGAATGGTATAGATGTTAAAATAGGTGGGTGTATGTATGATAGTGGCCCCCTGTATGTATGATGACGGCTAAGAACACGTCAGTGTAAGGGCCCGTTAGCTAAGTTGGCAAGGACACGACTTGGTTAGGTTGGGGGTAAGTTTCTTAGTTGGTGTCCATATTTTTTGATCGCTGGAGGAACTGGCCGCTGATATAGAAGATCTCCAAGATGTGTTAAAGTTTTACATATACAGTAATAGGTATTTTAAAGGTAGTTTGGTATATTATCTTAATTTATTTTTAAGGTTATTGAAGCTTGTTAAATTTTTCCCTTTTTTTTTAACTGACGTAACCTTCAAACATTCAAGAAAAACCCGAAGACTTATCTTTTTAGAAAGCGTTATAATAGTGACCTGAAAACTATTAATCCTGAATACAAATGCTAGCGAAATAACTGATAAGATACAGAGCAAAATATTAACTGGAAAGAAATTATTTTTTCACACCAAGGCCCGCCTGAACAGACTTATAGTGTCTGACGGATGGCGAGAAATAAACCCTTAAAAGTAAGTAGTGTATATTATAGGGGTGTATGCATGGTGAGATAACCGGAAGACTGACCCAGGCAAAGAATTGAACCAAATTCTCTGGTAAAACTGACCCAGGGTGGTTTGGAGGACTGACCCACAATGTTTATTTATACTATAGTGCATTTATTATTAAAGTTATTTTATTAAATATAACATATGGATTCCATATTACATTATAATTATAACTTATAACTTTTATAAGTCATTGGTAAATTATATATATTTGTTGGTAGAACCTTGGATAGGGGTTGTGACCTGGGAAGGAGGTCCGGGGGCTTGGCCCCGGCTAGGGGTTGTGACCTGGGAACTTCTAGGTTAGGTTAGGTGTGTTTGTTAGGTTCTGTACCCTTTTTAATTACATATTCATACTCTATAAACACAAAATATCTTATAAAAAAACAGTAAATAAATAATGAAATATTAAACTTTTCCTTTAGAAAAAAAAAAAAATCTTGTGGGTCAGTCCTCCAAACCACTCTGGTTCAGTTTTACCAGAGATTGTGGGTCAATCCTCCGTCTGGGTCAGTCCTCCGGTATTCCATGGTGATGGCCATGTCCTATAGCTCCCTTTTCATCTCTATTGCTAAGAAAGTGACAGTCAAGGGAGGTCTGATGGAGAGTTGAACCCTCATTAGGCAAGTAGGTAAGGACACGGCTTGTAGGTCGGGTGGTGTTCTATGCGTGCGGCATTCCTGTCCGTCGTTATACAAAGGCACCAAATTATAAAAGTGTGTACAGTATCTTGAAACCTTTGAAAATTCTTACATAACTGATTTTTTGAAAATTTTTAATTTTTCTAGGTTTTTATTAGTTATGAAAAAATTATCCATGTCCTGTAGCTATAAAATACTGTGAGTACATTAATGCTGGTCGCATACTGTAAGGAACGTATACAGTATGGCACAATGTACTCCTGTCCCGTACCTGTAAGGTAGGATAGGTTAGCCTAACCTCTCATGTACTGTGTACTATACATTAGTACACTTATAGGCTATGTGTAGAAAAATTTTGTATAATTGTGTTCATAGGGTTGTGTGATAGTGCTTGTGAGTGTAAAAGCATAAAGTAGGTTTTCCCGGCTATACACACGCGACGACTGTGCTATTCCTGCATCCCTGCTTCCATTTGTATTGGTTTCTGACCTCAAATTTTACTTCATTGTGCAAATGCAGGGGTTTTCTCTAATGTACCTCGGTACTGAATATCCCAGGACCCATATGTTGGATTCTGTAGATTTGCTCGGAAAATGTTTTTCGCTACCGTAGCCTATACACGAAGTGTGTGTAGTACCGTATACTTTTTGTATGGATTAGGGTTGTGGTAGCTTATTTGAAACAATCACTGCTTTTCAATCTATGGGGGAGGAGTTAGAGACCCACTCAAGCATGATAGTTTCGAGTTTCCGGCAACCTTATCATCCTCGAAGTTTGGGAGCCTATATTATTATTATTATTATTACTAGGTAAGCTACAACCCTAGTTGGAAAAGCAGGATGCCCAAATAGCCCAGTAAGGAAAGGAAAATAGAATAATCTAAGAGTAACAATATTAAAGTAAATGTCTCCTATATAAACTATAAAAACTTTAACAAACAAGAGGAAGAGAAATAAGATAGAATAGTGTGGTCGAGTGTATCCTCAAGCAAGAGAACTCTAACCCAAGACAATGGAAGACCGTGGTACAGAGGCAATGGCTCTACCCAAGACTAGAGAACAATGGTTTAATTTTGGAGTGTCCTTCTCCAAGAAGAGCTGCTTACCATAGCTAAAGTCTCTCTTCTACCCTTACCAAGAGAAAAATAGCCACTGAACAATTATAGCAGTAGTTAACCTCTTGGGTGAAGAAGAATTATTTGGTAATCTCAGTGTTGTCAGGTGTACGAGGGCAGATGAAAATATGTAAAGAATAGGCCAGAATATTCAGTGTGGATGTGTGCAGGGAAGGGAAAATGAACCATAACCAGAGGGAAGGATCCAATGTAGTACTATCTGGCCAGTCAAAAGACCCCATAACACTCTAGCGGTAGTATCTCACCGGTGGCCGAGTCATCAGCAGCCATTGTCTAGCTCTCCCTGTGTTAGCTTGATGGAGAGGGTCTGGGGTGCTGATTGTATGTACCATATATATGGTCAGTCTCTAGGACATTTGTCCTAACCCTTGCCTCTGCTATTCATGAACAACCTTTAAACTAATTTGTTTAGATTGACAAAAACAATTGTCAGACTAATGAAAATCTCGGCATATGTATGTAATAGTTGGGTATGACTTCTCTACTAATGATGACTGTAATACCCTGAACTTTAGAAAATTTATACAAAGTACAGTATTGGGTTATATTACGAGCTATAATTGATTTTATGAATTTATTTATTTATTTTACCCTTTTAATCCCTATTTATTTCACATCTAGATTTTATTGTATGAAAGTGTTGCGGCTTGTATTAAAGGTTAAAATGATACTAAATGGTGTGAGTATACAGATATGATTGAATGATTTTCGTTATATAGCGCTGAATGGCCTTTGATGCCCCAGTGCTTGGCTTAATGCTTAAATCCTATATTCAATTCAACTCTACTAATGATGATTGTGAAAGGTTTAAGGGTGTATAAGTGTACTACTATCCTTGAGTCCTTTTCAGCATCAATTTCAATTATGATAGAGTTAATCGTATATTTTCTCTTTCCAGTGGGCAGCAGCAGGTGCGGGGCATGGCCACTCTTAAGGCCATCGCCCTCCGCCTCAAGTCGGTCAAGAACATCCAGAAAATTACTCAATCCATGAAGATGGTGTCCGCCGCCAAATTTGCCCGAGCTGAAAGGGAACTAAAGCCTGCAAGACCTTATGGTGCCGGCGCCGCGGCGTTTTATGAGAAGGTTTGTCTAGTTTGAACTACTACTTTTTTTTTCAAATTTGTAAGGTTGTTTTAATTTTTTTTTCCAATTTTAAGGTTGTATTTTAGACATTTCAGTAACCAGCTTTTAATGAGAGAATTTTTTCTCCAGCTTTTAATGAGAGAAGTTTTTTTTAATGTAACATCCTTTTAGATTTATAAATTTTATTTCTATGGAGAAATTATTATAATTACTGCTATTAAAGTGATTAAAATTATTTGTATTAAAATTAATAAGACTTTTTTTTTTTTTTTCATTTTAAGGTTGTATTTTAGACTTCAATAACCAGCTTTTAATGATAGAACTTGTTTAAATTCCTTTTGAAGTTTTATCAGTTTAATTTGTTTCTGTGCAAGAATTATTAGAATTACTATTAAAATGATTAAAATTATATTAGAATGAATAAAATCATCAAAATTACTATTATAAATTTAAAATGATTTTAATAAAGATAATTTTCATAGTCGCTGTTTTGGTATGCGATCTCATTTATGGCGTGATCTCAGAAATTATTCTTTTGCTTTGGTATACGATCTTAATATTTTTAATAGGTAAAAGAAAAATAGAAAATCTAATGGTTCTTGCTTCGCCGTACGCTCGCTCGCAAAAAAATAAAAACATCAAGCTCTGTATGTACTGGCAAGCGGTAATGTTGAGCTGCGCATGCTAACGTCAATGACTGATTATTATTTCTTAGATAATTATTCCTGATATTTTTTTTTAGTAAATCTAATGGTTCTTGCTTCTCTGTGAAGTGAAGTGAGGTGAGGTCGCTACTATCAGGTGAGATCCGCCAAAGCAAAAGCTCGACTTTGAGGTCGCATACCAAAACGGTACCTTTTCATACAATCCCCTGTCCTTTAATTAGGAAGTCATTCCATGACCATAGAAATCTGGTTTGTATGGCTAAGAAAAATAAAGTACAAATTACTTTATTATAGAGGCTTATTTCCTAATTAACCCTTTTTCCCCCAGGCTATTTGGAAATTTCTAACCCTTAACCCCCAAGGGTTATTTTTTTTTAAGCACATTTTGCAGTATATATTTTTTTAAATTGCTCTAACAGCCTTAATTTTCATCATAGAGAGGTCAGGTTGGTCTCATTCTCTTGGAAAATGCCTGAAGTTTCTCAAAAAATTATCAAAAATATGCAAAAAAAAAGTCTATAGCATTTTTTTGCAAGGACGTACCGGTACGTCCATGGGGGTAAAGGGATGAGTTTTGTGAAACGTACCAGTACGTCCTTTTGGGGGTAAAAGTGTTAAACATTTGTATGACTAGGAAAAATAGAAATCCCATGCGTATCACATCACTTTCGAGTTCCAATATTTTTTACTTTTCTCGACAGGCTGAAGTAAAAGCCGAAGAAGAGAAACCCACTGAATTGATTGTCGCGTGCAGCAGCGATCGTGGTCTGTGCGGCGGTATTCATTCCAGCATCTGTAAGCACATCAAAGCCGATCTTCTCAACGATGCATCAAAAGCTGCCATTCTGTGTATTGGAGACAAGTCCCGAGCTCAGCTTGCACGGTAAGCTGGGCCTCTTTTATAATTCTTTTGTAATTGTCACTTTACTTCTCTTCCTTTGCGGGAAGTAATGTTCACGAACTTGTAATATATAATAGTTATCATTTTATATAAGCTGTTATGCTGCAAGTTAAAGTGAAAATTTATCTTTGAAATAATTTTTAACAATCAAAGCAGCATTTGTTTTTCCAATATGAACTCGATATGTGGATAATTTGAAGTTTTATCAAAGTGTCAATCTAGCCACTGTAGTCTTGAATTACAGATTTAGGAATGTGTTTTTAACATTTGTTTTCCTTTTCAATTTTAGTGCTAAGACAACTCAAGGGTAATTATGGTGTAATGACTAAAGGAAATGAGTACCAGGAATATGTAGTTTCGAACTAAGTTAATCAGTAGTTCTTGTAGGCATTAGTCTGTTTACGACTCGGTACTGTTAAATTTATTATTGCTTTTATAGTTTCTATTACAGTATTATTTATCGGTATCTTAAGCGGAGTTTACGCGATTGAACGGTTCGTCGAACCTGGTTGACATACCTGCTTATCAAATAGTTACAAGATGTGGAGTCAGCCATAAAGGCATAAGGTTTGTGGACAATGAAGCCCCGCCTACAAAATTCAGGCGAGAACAGACTTTCTTCGAACCGTTCGAGCGTGTTCGAGAACGGAATACCCGGTTCACACATTCGAACATCATTTCAAGCACTTGTCTATCGAGCAGTATTCAGCGAACCGTTCGACCGTGTAAGCCCGCCTTTAGACAATGTAGCATATTTACGTCATTCAAATGTACAGCCAGAAAACCTGACTTCTGTATGCTTGATAGTGTAATTGATCCATGCGTTTTTACTGCTTTTGAGATTCGCCCACAGTGTATTCATTGAAGTACAGTATTGTATGCTATTTCTGTAACAAACATCTTCATAGACATGAAGTATAATACAGTATATCAAGTATGTAATAATGGTAATTTATTACATTAGCCTTTTAGTTTGTCAAATTACATTGCTTCTTGGAGATTTCTGAAGTTTGTCCTCATAAATCTGGTTTCATTAATGGTAAAATCTGTCGAGCGTGCAAGTAATAGCAGATGATGAAGCAAATGAGACCCGTTTTGAATGCCTGAACATGGAGGTTGGGTTCTTACGTGGTCAGTGTATGGTACCCGTAATGTTCTCCAACTTTCATTTACATTTTTGTGTACAGAATTTTCCACTTTCAAGAAATGCTGTTCTTTGTGTCTGTAACGAGAATTGGTAAATTTATAGGTTTTTTTTTTTTTTGGGGGGGGGGGGTCACCAACGAAGTTGAAAGGTTGTTTTTGCCCCTGTTAGTGTGTGTGTGTTTGTGAACAGCTTCCTGGCCACAGTTTTAATTGTAGGCTACTGAAACTTGTAGGGATTAACATTTATGTAAAAAAGCTGGAAGTTATTACATTTTCAAAGGTCAAAGGTCAAGGTCACAATCAAGCAAAATTTCCAACTCCCGTAATTAGCCATAAGGACATCGTTGTCACAGACTTCAAACTTGGTTCATAATTAAGTGTATGGAAATTCATAGGAATTAATTCACGTCAAGGTTAAAGGTCAAGGTCAATCAATAAGCTGCCGCGTCGGCTCTACTGAGTGCTCCTCTAGTTATAGCTGTTGTTTTAGTGTGTGCAAGTCAGGGAGTTATAATCTTACTGTAATGTATTGACAGAAAGTGAGATTGAATGTATTCACTATTGCTAACAAAATTTTGTCAGACTTGGACTAGAAAGTCACTCAACCATGTAGGATTTAGCCAAAAGTCTTATTTTGCATCGGCAATGCAATGTTAACAATCTGAGCAAAATTAGTGAGGGAAAGTTTTTACTAGAAAAATAAGAAGGGACAAGTAGTAAAGGTATATAGTAAACAATTTTTTGTGTACAGTGATGTAGTATGGGGGTGTACTTGTAAGGTTGCAAGGTACATTATATTGCAAGTTTTCAATTGTATATAGAAAGGACCCGTCCTCATTAATGTTGTTGTTTTTGCAGATAATCTCTGGTACTGGTTAGTTAACCCTTTTACCCCCCAAGCTATTTGGAACTTTCCAACCTTTAACCCCCAAGCGTCTTCTTTTTCAAGCACATTTTACAATAAATTTTTTTTCTAAATTGCGCTAACAGCCTTAATTTTCATCACAGAGAGAGGTCAGGTTGGTCTCATTATTTTGGAAAATGCCTGAAGTTTCTCATAAAGTTATCAAAAATATGGAAAAAAAAATGTAAATAGCAGTTTTTTGCAAGGGCGTACCGGTACGTCCATGGGGGTAAAGGGATGAGTTTTGTGAAACGTACCAGTACGTCCTTTTGGGGGTAAAAGGGTTAATGGTAGGGTAGGTTTAGCTAGAATTTGTCCAGAATAATTAAGCATACTTTATTGGGTAAAGGAATCTGTAGTACAGAAGGCCCTCAACTAGCAGGCATTTGGTGATACAAGCAGAAATCCTACTGAAAATAAGTTCAAAAGTTCAAAGTTGGAGCAAATGCTTTTTTGTTGACCAGGCGGACACGAGTCTTTTTATAGTATATATATGAAATATTTGTTTTTGACGTTGTTAATAGTTTATATATGACATATTGGTTTTTGACGTTGTTAATAGTTTATATATGACATATCTGTTTTGACGTTGTTGCCTTTTTTAGAATGATTTATTGTTAATTTGTTCTCTTCGTTTATTTATTTCCTTTCCTCACTGGGCTATTTTTTCCTATTGGGGCCCTTGGGCTTATAGCATCTTGCTTTTCCAACTAGGGTTGTAGCTTGGATAGTAATAATAATAATAATAATAATAAGACAAAATAAAGAAATGCTATAATGAAACATTACGTTGAATACAGTAAGCAAAATAACATTTGTAATACCTTGATATTTGTTGACTTTTGTAGTTGGAAATCATAGACATTGGGTTCAGGTTAAGTATACCCTAAGTCAAAATTCAACTTGTAAACAATTCGAGTTACAAACTGCTTCTTAGCACCAATCAAGTTTGTAACTTGAGGACCCTCTGTATGTATCATAATTCTTGCTACTTGACTGATCTAAGTACTTCTGAAACAGACACTCGAAGCATCTGTAAAGTTGAGGTGCTGTTGTAATGGTAATAAAGAATATATACTGTATTCTACTGTGGAGATATTTTTTTGTCTAATAGTAATGGTAAAATGTTAAATTTATTAGCGAGTAGTAAGAAAGCCGACTTTTTTTTTTTCACAACAGATTTTAATAATTGATCTTTGTAAAGTATGTCTGTTTGGTTATTCTACCCTGGAAGTATGTGAATGGTAAAGGGTATGATACAGATATAGTAACATTTAGTACCGAATACTCGGAAGCCAAATTTATAATTAATCGCAATTTATTGCATTTCAGTACTCTTGCCAACAACATTATTGCCCAAGTGGGAGAAGTAGGTCGTAAACCAGCAACCTTCGAGGACGCTGCAAGAATAGCCACCTTCATCTTGAACTGCGGCTATGATTTTGGCTCTGGGAGAATTATCTACAATAAGTTCAAGTGAGTAATACTGAATTTTTGTAAGACAATATAATGAACCATTATAATTTGTATTTATATCACTTTCTTAATTGACATGAAATTGATTAATTTTATACTTTATTTGAAGCAAATGTTTTTATGTTGAACAGGGTGACATGTCTTTTTATGATTTATGTATGTAATATGTATTTTAATGTTAACACTGTTTTTAAAATTTATCATTTTAATTGTTCATTTCTTATATCTATTTCCTTATTTCCTTTCCTTACTATGCTATTTTGCCCTCTTGGAGCCCTTGGGCTTAAAGCATCTTGCTATTCCAACTAGGGTTGTAGCTTAGCTGCTGCTACTACAAATAATATTAATAATAATATAACTTTTTACAGGACTGTCGTGTCATACGATTTGAAGGAGTTGCCTTTCTTCCCAAGTTCGGCCATTGCAGCCGGTGAGAAAATCACCGTGTACGACTCCTTAGATGCTGATGTCATTCAGTGCTACATGGAGTACTCCTTGGCTTCTTTGCTGTTCTACACAATGAAAGAGGGAGCTTGTGCTGAACAGTCCTCAAGGATGACTGCTATGGACAATGCTAGCAAGAATGCCGGTAAGAAATTCTCTCTTGTATTTACAGAAGGTCTTCAATTTATAAATTAAATACAGGGTGTCCACAAAGTCTGGGTACATGGGAGCTTTCACTCCTTATTTAAGTTATTTTTCCTGTCCATATCGAATGAGGGCTCGTCTAAAGAATAACGATTCGAGTTAGTAGTCTTAAGTGGACGAGAAGGAAGGATGGTCTTATCGTAAAATTGCAGAAGAATTTAACCTTCGACAAGCTGAATTTTGTAAAGTGCATCAAATTATGCATTGAAAATATTAGTTATAAACATTATATTTAAATAAAATTGTTTCAAAAGTATGTTTATCTCCAGTTTACCCAGACTGTACAGAAGTTGGAATCTCCAATGTACCCAGACTTTGTGGACACCCTGTAGGTCCCAAGAAGCTGTTGGTCTTAATTTTGTTATTTTATCCTAGGGTAAGCCTAACCTGATTCTCATGCCTATGATTTCCAGGTACTAAAGTCTGGAAACTGTCACGTATCGTATGAAATAGATACAGGTTATTACAGAGTCATTTTGCTTACTGTACTATATTTCTTTATCTTATTACAGTATACAAATATTTGATACTATATGATTTTGTTTGGATTTGTTTGCATCTCAGAATGTTTTGTCAGTTGAGGACCTTCTGATATAAAAACTGTTTCATTTATTTTGTTACAATTAAGGCATTTGTCTTAGCTCTTCGGTTTGTTCTTACGCTGATACAAACCCTCGTCATTGTAATGCGGTAAGCGCTTAGCGCACTTTTATTCCGGCCATACTAAAGAAAAATCTGTTGGATACGCTAACAATGTTTGGTTACATCATGTTTCCACCCATGCATTGGCGAGGCGATGCTTTCGTCATATCATTACTTCGCTTTTGGTCTGCCTAGCAATTGGATGTCTCTTTATTCTGAGATCGGGGCTTTTTCTAACTAGAGGGGGACTCCGTATAGCACAGACCTCCACGGCAGCTTATTTCTCGACCTTGACCTTAACATGTATAGTATTAATTGGTATGAATTTTCACACTAAAATATATACCAAGTTCGAAGTCTGTGACAACAGTGTCCAAACTTATGGCCGGTTATATGAATTGGACATTATGCTTGACCTTTGACCCTGACCTTCCAAAGTTTTATCATTTCTAACTTTTTACATAAGTTAATCACTGCATGTTTCATTACTCTACGATCAAAATTGTAGCTAGGAACCTGTTCACAAACACACACACACACACAAAAAAAGCACAATTTTATTTAGTTTTGAAGGTCGCCCATACGACACCTTTGTGTGCCATGTGGAGCTTGATTCCCGTGAGGTGGATTCCACTTGCAAGGTTCGCAATGGCAGCCTCACAATGGGAAAGATGTAAACATAGAAAAAGGCTGGAAGGGTTTGTCCTCCTGCCTTTATTTGTATTTATATATCTTTTAATGATAAATATTTCTATTTATTTTACACAGCTTTTCAGGAAAAGAAGCTATGCTTCTCTGCTAGCCCAGATCCATATTTATCTGATTGTGTGCTGTCGGACACATACAATGTGTGTTAAGCTTGTGTGATCAGATCTTTATTTCAGATTTAAGAGTTCAGGAGGACTTCTACAGTCAGAAAGTTTCTCCTGTCACTTTGTTACACACAAGTGCACGCCAAGTAGTACACATTTTCAGTTTTATGGCTGTGTATCAGATATTCCTTAACTACATTTTCTTCAGGGAGGACTTGTGAAAATTTTCATGATGACCCTTCTTATAACCTCACGGAGATCCAGTTTTATCCTCTCGAGAGAAGTTTCATCTTGCTAGTGTTGTCTTCCATGAGAAAGCGGTCCTTATTTTTACAGAAAGAACAAATTATGTATGTAGATTTAGCGATGTTGCTACAGTATTGCTGTGGCCGCAATTCCACAAACAATCCTTGCGTATGATCTCCCACAGGGTATTGGATAAGCTTTCACTATTAAGTCCACAGGAGTGTGCCGCGTATCCTAGTATATGTGCACCAATTGAACATTGGCATAGCAATTGAATGCACCACCAACCTAACTTGTTCTTGTGTTGAACGCGCACCTATTTTTCAGCTTCGCATTCAGGAACTTGTAAGAATAACTTGATTTCAGATTCCCCAGTTAATCATCAGTAAAACCATCTGTATATAAAAGTGAATCTTTGTTTTTACAAATTAGTGCAATTTATTTATATATATTGAAGGAGTGTAAACAAAATATTTTTTTTTTCCAAGAGTTATCATGACCGGCTATCGCTTAAACAACATGAATTTATCTTTCTTTATCCGTGTCATGAATGAGTAATTTCCGACTGGAGAATTGGGAAAGTCCCAATTATTTCAGAAAATATCTATTTTTCATTGGTTAAGCAATGAGGTACATCTCTTTCCTTCTCAGTTGTATTACGAATCTATTTTTATAGGATGTAACTTTCATCTTTCCATCCCTATCCTCTGCTTACGAGTCAGTCTTGCTGTGAATGGAAAGATATTCCAGAGAAGAGAAATTTTCAAGTGAATTTCTAAATAGGAACTGGTCCGGTCTGCAGATCCTTCATTTATAATTATAGTGGACTCCTTGAGATTTCTATCCAGGGGAAGCATCATATTTTGATGAAGTTATAGGTGTGATCTGCAGTATTGTAGGCTTAGAAACCTCCCTATGCTCAGGTGACTGGGAGGTGTTGTGTACAGTAATTGGTAGTTTCTTGCCGAGCCTAGAAGTACACACCTCTGAGGTCGAGTGGGTTGAGTCTACCTACTTTCACTTGTCAGGGGAAAGTTTTTGAAAAATGAAGCACTAACTCCTTGAGCTTGCTGTAGCTACCCTAACGCCAAGCATATCTAGCGAGTGACTGAAACATTTACAATATTTTTTGAAGTAATATAAATAACTTATTTGATTTTGTAATGGATAGGGAACAATCTGTTAAAAAAAATAGTTGCATTTGGTACAGTAGTTAGAAGATAGGTTCTAAATCATTTATTACCTACAAGAAGATTTTGAATTGTTATACAATATCTGTCATATACAGTAAGTTAGAGATTATCATTATTTGTATTGAAATCCTATTTTAGGTTTTACTAGTTTTGATTTTAAACTTTTGATCAGACAAAAATGAAAGATGCATGGTTTTACTGGAATATTCAATTCCTATAGTCTTCCAAGATTATCTGTAATAAGGTTACTCTTTCTATAGAATTATTAAGATTTTGGCTAATTATATGTGCTTGTTCGATTATCATTATTTGTATTGAATTCCTCTTTCAGATTTTACAAGTTTTGAATTTAAACTTTTTATCAGACAAAAATGAAAGACTTATGTTTTTACTGGAATATTTAATTCCTATAGTCTTCCAAGATTGTTATAAGGTTACTCTTCTATAGAATTATTAAGATTTTGGCTAATTATATGTGCTTGTTCATCTCTTAAGGGAAATTAAATGCTATTTCTTTCTTCAGGTGAGATGATCGACAAGCTTACCCTGACATACAACCGTACTCGACAGGCCGTCATTACCGGAGAGCTGATTGAAATCATCTCCGGTGCTGCCGCTGTGTAAACCGAGAAATGTTTCGGTGACTGTATATGTAAATTTCATTTAATGCAAAAAGATATAATAATTGGAATTAGAGATTTAATATTTTCATTGATTTTTCGAGAAACTACGCTGGAATCTTTATCTCTCGTTTAGAAACTCTCAATTAGACCAATGACAAAACCTACATTGTGCTGACGTTAGTTCGGATGATTTTTGCCTTAGTATGTAACAGATGATTTTGCCTTAGTATGTAAAGGGACAATCTTGATAAGGTGGAATACATTTTCAAGAAGAGGTGGAGTTTGGGCATCAGTCTTGGGCTTAAACCAAATGCCTCTCTTGAAATATGTTTTTAGTCCTTTATAGGTTGTTGTTTTACTCTATTTCTGTGTTATAGCAAGAACGAGCAAGTGATGTAAATTCTGAGTGTATCCGGAGAAGAAATCTCAGCCCCAATAAATGTGTTAAATGAGCACGGCGAAAGCTTTGCTTATTTAGCATTAAACTCTAGGTACACTCAGTGCATACATTCACTTTGTCACAGTAGAAGTACCTCCTATGTTTGGTATGTTGTCTGTGTGAAACAGGTGACTGTAATAGATTTTTTGGTCTAATAAAATTGAGAAATTAGAATTTCTTTTTCTACGAGCCAATGTAACGAATGGAATCTGTGCTAGTCCACCCAAGAAGGTTGTTTGCCCTACAATGCTTAGTACGGGTCACTGTTAATTGTATTTCTTATAGAGTAATTATCAACAGAATTATGTGTAGGTTGTGTGTCATTCAACATGAAAAAGTCCTGGTTTGAACAGGGTATTGGGTAAAGAGAGAGTACTGTCTGGTGTGCTACAGAGTTCGTCTTCGTGATTATAATTCAGATTTTATTTAATACTTGAAAAACTTGTACCATAGTTGGGAAAGTACAAAATTTTGATAATTTCTTGATTGAAATGTTCCCATAACTGTTCATCATCCCCTATAAACATTATTGAGTATCTGTTGTGGACCTGAATTCATTGAATATGAGAACTTGTTTTATTGAATATTTATAGGTGAAAAAAAGTCACCAAATCCAAGTTGAAATAAGATTGTATCAATTTATTAAAACGGTCACAATCTAAGATAGGGTTTGAACTGTAAGATTGTCAGACTTCTGTATAAAGTAGACAAAGGGAAAGGGCCATAGCCTAAATTGAAGTAGAAAATATGACCAGTCCTAGTTTTTGTTTTCTTTTTATTTTATTTTATTTTATTTTATTGACCAACCTTTTGTCTGAAGCAAAAAGCAAGCTCGGTGAATGGGCTGAATATTTTGACTACCGGATACAGAAGCTTCCCTTCGACACTTCTGTTTAGTTTTGAAACCTTTTGTCTGAAGCAAAAAGCAAGCTCAGTGAATTGGCTGGTTATTATGACTATCGGATACAGAAGCTTCCCTTCGAGACTTTTGTTTAGTTTCGAATGCGCAAGTTTTTTAATTGAGTGGTTAATTTAAGAAACTTGTACTTATATTCAATAATTGTAAAGTGAGTTTTACTGGAAGAGGATGAAAGTGTCCTTTCTGGGAACGAGGCATGCATAGAAAGACTGTTTTTCCTGAGTGTGTTCTTATATATAACTATAGCTTCATTATCCAACACTGCCAATTGATTTCCACCTTTCTTTACGGTAACTTCAGAATCTCAGATGTTTTTAAAACATGCAATACATGGGTAATTTACTTTTGAAGATTCTGTATTGAATTTATATACTTTGGGTAATATTAATTTTTGCCGACAGGTTTCATTTTCATCATCTCTTACGCCTATTGATGCAAACGGCCTTGGTCAGATTTCGCCAGTCTTCTCAATCACGAGCTTTTAAATCAATGCTTCTCCATTCATCATCTACTTCATGTTTCATAGTCCTCAGCCATGTAGAACTGGGTCTTCCAACTCTTCTAGGTCCTTGTGGTGCACAATTGAAAGTTTGGTGAACTAATCTCTCTTGGGGAAATAATGGAAAACGTTCTGTAGTGTAAGAAATATATATAGCACTAACAATGTTTTTGCTCTGATAAATACATGGTCAGTACAGCTTGGGTTTGGTAGAAAATATAGGTCTAGACGAATACATTTGCTGTAGTAATAATTGTCATGAAACCACTTGCTAAACCTTACTAGGTTACCTTGTATTATATTCTATTTAGTAATGATGAAAACGGTTTGCTTTTATCATAAGGATTAAACACCAAAACATATTGCTTCATAGCATGACTCACATTTACAGTTAATACCTGTCAGCTGATGCCTAAACGCTACCTTCCATAATGATAGTACTCTAGTGACTGAGTTTTTATTTATATCTCTTACCTGTAATAGAATATGGGGAATTTGATGTAATGTTTAACAAAAAGATGATCTAAACTCTAGAATTATTATTTTATATGAATTTATTCACTCAACATCCTTAAATACATTTCATCAATCTTGCATATCTCAAATTATGAATTTGTTCCAACACGGAGTATTTACCTCGAACTACTTTCTTGGGAGTATCTGGGATTCTCCTCCCAACCGACCAGAATTTCGTTTAGTTTCCCCTATCTCCGTTTTCTATAATGGGTCCCTCTGTGGGGGATGAATACTCGCCCTGAGGCGACCCGGGTCAGCGAGAGCGCGTGGCCAGGTCTCTGTCGCCATTAAGTTTCTGGTCGTGGCGTGATTAACATCTCGCCGCTCTCTCACATCCCATGCGACCCTTTTTGATTCTACATCTTTGCCCTTTTACCATGTGGTACAAGTTTACCGAATTGTCTGGTTTTATTACATTCATGTAAAGGTTACAAACGAGTTCTTTTGGGCAGGCAGATCATGTAAGGATAGATTGAAATGAGAGCTGTTGTGTCTGCCAATGAGGCTATGGTGTGATTATAATTTCTCACTTGCAAATATCCTATAGATTTCAAACAGTTGATACATCTTTTTGTCAGAGTTTTGCGGTAATTTAACTGGGATGGGTTGAGTTGTAATCTCATGATGAACACTTGGGAGAGATCTTAGAAGAGTTAAGGTGTGTCAACGAGTTGGTATTGTCCGTTGGTCAAACGAAATTGCCAGAACAATGAAGAACAGCAGTAATCAAAGGCAATGTCCAAAGCAAGACCTGATGGAGGAATAACTCCACTGCCATGTTTGTAATTTGGGCATGGAATAATGGCTCTATCAGGTCTATTGAGTCCAGAAATAACCTACTCATTGCATGGCATTTCGCTTTTAGTTTAAATAAGTTGTTATGCCGTATCAAAAAAGTGAGAAGTTTTGATCTATTTTTGGTGTACTTTGCAGTACTGTAATATCAATCTGATTCATAGTCATCATAGTGTTTTAATGCTGTTTTCATTATAATTTTAATCTTACTAATCAACTTGGCAATGATGTTGAACTGCAGTGGACTCGAACAACCTCGCTACTGATTCCAAAGTTCAACCAAGATGAGTATCTGTATTTAGAAAAGTTTTCAACTTTGCCAGGTTTTGCCCCTTGAAGAATCCATGCCACTAAGCTGGATCTTCTATTGTTTTTAATTTATGCGTTTCTGATATCATCAACGCTCATTCCTGCCACCCTTCAGGGGCTAGTAAAGATATTTGCTTGGGTGTGGAGAGAGATTTTTATTTGAAGGAAGCTATTAACATATGGATGTATTTGTATTAAAGTACTTTATTTAGAACAGACCGTACTTAAATTTTCATCCCATGAAGCTAACGAGGTGAACATTGGTGGAAGACAAATTTGAGAAATTGTACCCCAGTAGGAAAAGGTCAAAAAATGAATACCGGTAAGTATGAGGTGGGTGGAATTAAGTCCCACTGGGTCTAAGGAGTTGTAATATAACTTTGTTGACTAAAGGCCCTAACACATGAAGGGCAAATGCAAGGCGGGCAGACGCTGTTACCAGTTTTGTTGTGTGGGTAATGATGAACTGTGAAGGTGACCTCATAGTCGAGGAAACCACGTGCAAACCACGGAAGGGCCCGTGCCCGTTGTTGAGGCACTGGATGGGCACCTGACTTGTCTGACACAACTCGTGCTGCACTCTGGCATCTGACCCAAGTCATACGTTTGCCTGCCTGTGCCTATGGCCTGCCTTGAACTGTCTGATCTGGTAACATTTAAAGCGTGAGTCTGACTGCACTCTTGCCTCTGCCCGGCATCTGACCCAATTCATATTTTCACCTGTCTGTACCTACTGTCTGATCTGGTAAAACTTTCAAAGCAAGAGAATTACTGGCAAATCAGTGCCCACCCTGCATTTGCCTTAAGATGTACCAGTTAAGGTAATCTTGCTAGCCCAAATGAAGGTCTATAATGTTTGAGTGGGAAGACAAAAAATTATGCTTGTATCTACCCATAAAAAGAATCCTCTCGATGTGTAAGGGCAAAGAGTATTTATTCAGATATTTTATTTAGACACTTAGTAACGTATGTGCTTTATGCTCTTGACACGACAATCTGATCTTGAAAAAGAATGAAGGATAATTGAGAAAGTTATTCTGGGGAAGTTTTGTATTTGTATTTTATAGCTATACAGTATCATTTAGATTCTGGAAAACAGTGCAGACTTTTTCCCAACATTGAATATCTTATGACCATCGTTTTTCAAACACTTAACGGACATCAGATTTACAGGGTACTTTCCACGGTCCTCAAAATTCTTTTCAATCTACCCTAAACTTTCATGCTGCTAAAATCTTTGGAATTGGAGCAGAGTGGTCAAGTTAGAAGTATATGAGCTAATATAACTATAACTGTTTTTCTGTTTTGTTCTCGACGACATTTAGTCACGTTTAAAATTGTTACTTCCGCCAATAAAGTTAGGAGGAGGTTATGTTTTAACCCTGTTTGTATTTGAACAGCTTCCTGACCATAATTTTAATTGTAGAGTAATGAAACTTACAGGGATTAATTTATATAAAAAGTTGGAAATGATTAAATATTGGAAGGTTAAATTAAGGTCACGGTCAAGCAAAATGTCCAATTTGCGTAATCAGCCGTAAGTTTGGACATTGTTGTTACAGTCTTCAAACTTGGTTCGTATTTGAGTGTACGAAAATCCATGATGAGTTCAAGTCATCAGTACTGTTGTACATCATGAAATTACAGTGTCACTGTAATGAATGAGATGAACTGTCTCACTGTTATCCCTTCATTAAGAAGTCTATTACCTAGTGAAAGGAAGGATAGATAACCATTACTAAAAATGACAAAGTTTTTAGTTTATACTGTTATATGAAATATTTATCTTAATGTTCTTGAAATATTCTAATTGTTCATTACTTCTCTTGTATTTCATATATTTCCTATTCTCAGTGGGCTATTTTTTCCTGTTGAAGTCGTTAGGTTTATAGCATCCTGCTTTTCCATCTATGGTTGTAGCTTATCTAGTGATAATACCTGTGGCTGTGGGCTGATATTGCTATACTGTACGTTATATCCGGCCTTACCTCCATTACACCTTTCTTTATCTTACTGTCCGGCTCTGTATATTTTACTTCGGTGTTGTGGCCTGATTGGCAACGTCTCTGCCTGGTGTTTGCCAGTAGGGGGTTCGAGTCCCGCTCAGACTCGTTAGTGACATTAGTGTCTGCAACCTTACTATCCTTGTGAGCTAAGGTTGGAGGGTTGGGGGGGGAGCCTGTAGGTCTATCTGCTGAGTCATCAGCAGCCACTGCCTCGCCCTCCCTGGTCCTAGCTTGGGTGGAGAGGAGGCTTGGGCGCTGATCACATAATATATGGTCAGTCTTTAGGGCACTGTCCTGATTGCTAGGGCAATGTCACTGTCCCTTGCCTTTGCCATTCATGAGCGACCTTTAAAACCTTTAAAAACAGGCTATAAATGGCCTCAAAAGCTTGATCACACGGCTATATAGCACAAATTTACAAGTTTAATATAATTATAATTGTACAGCAATTATATTCCCAGATTGAATACAGTTTCATAATTGGATAGTCAGCACATGGTCATGTTTGGTCTTTATAAACAAAAATAGTATAAGTTTATGGCACTTGGTACTCGACAAAACATGTAACCAGGAATACTACTACAGCCTTTTCCTTAAAGCATGAAAAAGAGTAAGAGGACTGGTGTGGACCTCCAGCTTCTGCCCCAGTAAAATATACTATTATGACAGTATTCTATCAAGCTTAAAGGAACTACATTTGGGATAAAACCACAAGATTGCTTATTGTTAATGTTTAAGTATTGTACTGACAATTATGTAGTTATTAATAAAACAAGTGTAGGATGATAGATTGATTGGACTAAAGTACAGTACACAATAAGTATTACTGTAAAGGATCTTTGCTGTCCAACCTCTTTTACTAAATAGTATAAATCTAAGGATTTCCTCAGTTTACACTGCAATTGTATGACCCAAATTTATTTAAGAATTCCAGATTTTGGGAGATTTTCTCCTCATGAAATTGACATACTGAGCAGATAGAAATATCCGGACCCAGGTACCAAGCATAATTCACCACATCTATATTAGAATAATAATGATAAAAGTAATCATATAGGTTAATTAAAAGGGGTATTTCAAACTCAATTTCTGCCTTACACAACCCTCTCCACTAACTTTGAAACAAAGTTAAGGCCAAAACATGGATGATCACAGTTCTTGAAATAGAGCTCTTTTTATTGTAGGTAATAAAAAGCAACACTTAGTTCAGTATTTTATTTTAAATTTCAAATAAACACAATTGCATTAAAGAATATAACCTTAAGTAACAAGAGCATTTGTAAAAAATACTCTGCCTTTACCATCATTTTCATAAATGAAAATAAAAGTAGGAAAAACATGAAACATTATCAATATTTACAAATTATTATATACAAACTAAGAATCTACACATTGAAAAGTTCGAGATTCATCTTCTTAACAAACAGGTGCATGACATTATCTAGATTCTTAGCAATTAATTGGCAATACTGTGATGACTAGTTTAGTTAACATGTCTTTGGTTATCTGTAGGCTTACAATACAGAATATTTAGACTAGAGGCAGAGATCAACGTGATTTAATTATGCCCATTTACTATTATGAATAAGTTACAGTTGTCTATATAAAAATTAATGCTATTCAGCCAATTTAACAAAACTTAATTACCATTATTTATCTTCTAAAAGTGCTTACAATTATAGATATCTTTAGATAATGCCAGTCTGATTTTATATCTTTACCAATTGTCAATTTCCAAGAGAAAAACAAATCTTTCAATATATATTATTTAAAAAGAGCTTTTAATTTACTCATGATATATCTGGTGGTTTTCATATTTTTTGCTTGTCAATTAATGCCAGGAAAATTGGCAATACTGTCACCCAAAAGTCAGTCTGATTTCATAACATTATCTTTACCAAATTAACAATTTTCAAGAGAAAAAACTTTCAATATATATATTAAAAAAAAGAGAGCTTTTAATATACTCATGATATATCTGGTGATTTTCATATTTTTACTTGTCAATTAATGCCAGGAAAATTGGCAATACTGTCACTCAAAAGTCAAAATATAAATAAACAAGTTTATAAGAAATTGCATTAGTTATTGACGGGACTCCAGTGTGAATACGTAGGTCTGTAATCCTTGATGTCATTACTGGGCAAATACACAGTAATTAGAAGTGTCTTAAGGAGAAAAAGTGAATTTACTCAAGTATAGGCTTCTATTTAAGTGACGTTTTTTGAAAGATGGACGAGAAACCTGCACCAATAAAAAGTCTAAAGTTCCTGACATATTTACTGGTAAGTTATCACGTAAACAAAATGTTTATTTTAAAATGATGCTGGTCAAAGTTTGGAAATGTGTAATTGATTTTGTATTTATATAGCATCAATTTATCGCGAAATGTTAATAGCCTAGTATATGTTCATGATTGATGTTACAGTCTACGTTTTGATTTTATTACCAGTATTGTTTTCTCCTTTCTGTAATACATTTTTAAATATTGGTGTATTTAATGGGATTTTTCTTTGGGGGGGGGGCATTAAACAGATTAGCTTTAAGGGAAAAATACATATTTCACATTATATCCTGGAAAGAATGATAAAAAAATAAAGAAAATATCTTAAATGGGACACATAACCTAACTTGATCTAGGACATAGTGGTTTACTTGGCCTTGTTCTGAGCCTTCTCTTCATATACAGCGCTAGACTTTGGTTAAATTCTATCTTTAAACTGGCATTAGTCAGCTCCTAACCCAAACTAAGACGCCTTTCGTAATATTAAGCAACAACCCTACATTCCTTCCTAACCCAATTTAGGATGCCGTATCCTTGCTTGCATCTTGGTATTTTTGAACAGTAATAGGGTAAACTAATACTAAACACTTTGGTATGTATCTGGGTATGGTATATATCTGGGTAAAATTATAGTTAGGATGAAACGTTTCGAACTGGAAAAATAGTTTTTCCTGTAGTAAATAATGTGCTTTCACGGAATTTGACCTTTATTTCAACAGCAAATAAACCGAAAACCCGTTTGACCATCTAAGAACGGGGATATTTTCTAGAAATCTAATGGTTTTTGGTTCGTCATACGTTTGCTTCGCTTACGTAAAAAAAAAAAATCAAGCTCCTATGTGGTGGTGAAGCGGTACATGCTGAATTGCACATGCTAACCCTATTGATTATTATTTCGTAGATAATTTTAAGTTTTTATTCGCACAGGCATGACACGGATGTTGCAGGTTCAAACAGTTAGGCGTCAAATAAATACCTTGATTGTTCAATAGATTTATGATATCCCAAGGAACTGACTCTTAATAGGAAATTCATACTGGAAGGAAATCTCTGTAGCCTAGTTTTAACTGAAGTAACCTACGCTATCATAAAGCATGGTACTGCTATAAGTTTTGGGACATTGTGTCATTAATTCATCATTGCTATTTGATTATATCATAGCAAGAAAAATAATGTACAGTATGATCCATTTAACCCTTTTACCCCCAACGCTATTTGGAACTTTCCAACCCTTAACCCCCAGGCGTTTTTTTTTCAAGCACATTTTGCTATATATTTTTTGAAATTGCTCTAACAGCCTTAATTTTTGTCATAGAGAGGTCAGGTTGGTCTCATTATTTTGGAAAATACCTGAAGTTTCTCAAAGTTATCAAAAATATGCAAAAAAATTTAAAAAAACATTTTTTTGCAAGGATGTACCGGTACGTCCATGGGGGTAAAGGGATAAGTTTTGTGAAACATACCAGTACGTCCATTGGGGGTAAAAGGGTTAACTTTGAAACTTTCAGAAAGGATTGCAGATTTTCATTAAATAGTTTAAACAATATTTCTCCTGACTGATTTACAATCCAGTAATCTCTGTAATAGTTTTTAATTGCATACTAGTTGTGAATAGGGCCAACATAACCTAATCTTGTTACAGTATTATGAACTAACAATCGTGGGTGTCCCAAGTCATGTATGCTAAAAGAAACTGTACAGTAAATTGATTGACTAGAACCCTTATGAATAGCTTACTATCCTAGGCTTATAAACAATTTTATCTGGCCAGTATTATTGATTCAGGAATGTTATTCTGTTACCAATTAGTACAGTACTGTATATCATTTACCTTAACGTCTTAATGTTTAGACGTACTGTTGTACGCATCATTTCTTTCGTGGATTTCATTGTACCCAGTGCTACTATAGCCTATTGATATGAAATCTTACGAATTAATGTGTACTCTATATTGCTTAGATTTTCTAATACAAAGTTTCTCATAAAATATTGTATTTTTATGTACTGTACTGTAAACATCACTAGTAAAATCTAAAGAAAATAAAGAAGAAAGTTACTTTGGAAAGAATATAACACACAGTACGGATTCATACTCCACATGTTTATACATGCCACACACTCATACGTACATACCTAGGTTCTGGAATGGGTAGCTTCAAAATAATCGAGATATCTAGTATTGATACTCTGCTAGTTGAGTCTCCGACTGCCAGAGAGTATCCCGTAGGTAATCGTGAGGCAACGAAGTCGTCAGACCTTGAGGCATATACGAATACTCTAGGCTATCTAAGGAATGCGTCGAAGAATATATCGTCATGGTGGATGCGGGAGGTGTCGCGTGGGAAGTAGGGGGGTAAAATCGGTGCTGCATACGTAGGTTAGGCGGGACACTGCTGACGTTGTAAGGTGGCGGGTCGTAGTCGGGGTACATACTTTCTGGGGGAACTGCCAAGGTGTTGATGAGGTGACGGATGTACCTGATGGCCAGCCTGGAAAACAAAAGTTAATTATTGAGATTAATTCAAGTGAGTGAGATTGTAGAGAATGTTAGTATTATGAGTAAACATTGCTACTTTTTCTTTTACTCATTGATATTATGATATCTTTAGAGGTTAATAGCATTTACGGAAAGTAAGTTTTTAAGTTCTAACTCGTGAGGTTGCCACCGAGCTGTTGAATTAATCATTATTTTACAAATTTGCTTTATTGTAGAATATTTTATTGTGAAGAATGGTTATTTAATTGTTTTTGACAATTGGAATGTTAATGCATACCAAAGAATTTTCTTATTGTCTCATTCCTAATTCCAAAATTTACTGTGCGGTAATTTCTTTTTAATATGAGCTTTGTAAGGAGATGTATTTTGAGTTAATAGATTCTGATTTAATGGTTAATGCAATATTTAGATTTCACGATTCAATTAAAAATGTTACTGGAACTGATATGTTAAGGCCATTGCTCTTGCTTTACCCAAAATTGGAGATCGACTTTTAAAATCCCGTAGAAATTTGACTTGTAGCCCCGAGGCCCAAGTTACGCTTCACTATTCCGAAAATAGTTTCAGGAACCATTTCAACCTTCGATATAATTTTCAGTACAGTCCAGGAACAGTTTAACGGTTTTCTATTTAAATGGAAAACCAAAAGTACGCACTGTCAAATTTGCAAATTTGAAATGTTAGGAAGATTGGAAATTTGTTGGCTTATGAAATAAGGATACAATTAGTTATAATTTATACACATCCATGTTAGGATTTTGATAATTTTGCCATTTTGGTAACGTGAAAAGTACCTTTAAGCAATTATCAGATTATCATGGGACCATAGTGTGTCATTTTGAGTGAATTGAAATTTTAAAAATGTCCCTATCAGTACCTCTGCGATATTATTATTATTTTGGCTGGGGACCCTCTATCAAACATAAAATTGCATATTATGATTCCTGCTTCATCAGCATTCAGATTGTAAGAAACTCTCTCAATGTTTCATATTCTTTTTGTTTCAGAAGTACAGTACTATATTCTGACAGTATCTGTGCATATCTTATTGTCAGAAAGGAGAATATAATGAATTCTTGACTTATTCTTTTATGGTAACAGACATTACAAAAGTTACACAATTTCTTGTCTTAGGGAAGTCCGTGGTAATTTGAAATTTGGTGATCAAACATCGTGTAGTGTTATTGGTGTAGGCTTAATGCTTCGAGCAAACTTGTCTCTTGCTCATTCTCAAGCTCGTAGAAGACTGAAGAAAGAGAGTCATCTGACTGCTACTTATGCAAAACTTCCAGTGGGCCTTATTTGGCTGGCGAATTCTCATTGGTCAACTGGAATATGTAAATGAAGACTTTATCTCATAGGAGGCTACTGACTGGTAGATGTGTCTTTTAGGATGAGCACTGGGCCAGGTAAGATGCTGAGAAGTGACGTCTGTCTGTTAGGATGAGCGCTGGGCCAGGTGAGATGCTGAGAAGTGACGTCTGTCTGTTAGGATGAGCGCTGGGCCAGGTGAGATGCTGAGAAGTGACGTCTGTCTGTTAGGATGAGCGCTGGGCCAGGTGAGATGCTGAGAAGTGACGTCTGTCTGTTAGGATGAGCGCTGGGCCAGGTGAGATGCTGAGAAGTGACGTCTGTCTGTTAGGATGAGCGCTGGGCCAGGTAAGATGCTGAGAAGTGACGTCTGTCTGTTAGGATGAGCGCTGGGCCAGGTAAGATGCTGAGAAGTGA